>NC_083506.1:2168712-2471742 GCF_032362555.1 Amyelois transitella | reverse complement strand
GGATTTTATTTTTAAGCGATGGGTTAGCAACCTGTCACTAAGTCTCAGTTCTACCATTAAGCCAAACAGCTGAACGTGGCCTATCAGTCTTATCAAAAATGTCAACTCTGTCTACCCCGCGAGGAATATATACGTTCCGCGAGGAATATAAATATAATGAATCCAAGGTATGTGTGGTAGATAATCAATCAAAATTACTGTAAAATCTATCTAATTGTAAAAAGATAATGTCTTTATAATCTTATTCTTATCATGTTTTGGTCATTTTAATTGCTCTATAAGCTTTTGTATCAAAAGTAAGGATTATTATTCACATTTGTATTTTGTACCAATGATAGATAAGAAGTGCGCATCTGTTATTTACGCAAAAAATGTATATTATGTCTTAAACGTTAAATAACCTTAAGTAAACGTTAAGTAATCTTAAAAGTTAACCGACGAGCTTGCATGAAGAGAGTTGTGAATGTGGATAAAGCGAAAGAAGTATGCAGGGAAAGAAGTATGCAGGAAGGGTAGCAACTGGAAATATGTGGTCTCTGCCTACCCCTCCGGGAAAGAGGCGAGATTTATGTATTTATGTATCTACGTTATTAAAATACCGATAAACAAATCTGAGACAGTTAATCAAACTTGCGAGGGAAACGGCGAGTAAATAAATAAAGTGAGTAAACATCTCCCGCTCCGTTCACCCGTTCACTTTAAACCTTCAAGTTTGATAAAATTTTGAAGTTCAGCATCTAATCGTCGGCGCTGTCCTTTCGCCGACACATGCTATTAATCTAAGCCTCGATTATCGACATCCTGTCAGAAATACTTTTAACAAATGGGTGGAGAGTGGCGCGTTAAAAATTTGCCAATAAAAGTTACACACGAGCGAATCACAAGACTAAATCTTTAAGTTTCTTAAAGTTGAGAATTGAATGTGAAACAAACACGTAATTTCCGTTTGCCTTGTCACATTTTTGTTTGTTATTGTTTTATCTCTAAACTAGCTATGCCCGCGACTTCGTCCGCGTGAAATAGTTATTTTGGGCATCATTGAAGCCCTTAAGGATGAATAATTTTCCCCGTTCTTTTCACATTTTCCATTATTTCTTTGCTCCTTATAGTTGCATCGTGATGTTATATAGCCTAAAGCCTTCCTCGATAAATGTTCTATTCAACGAAAAAAGAATCAATTCGAACCAGTAGTTCCAGTAGTGCGTTCAAACAAACAAATAGATATACTAATATTATAAAGCTAAAGAATTTGTTGTTGTGTCCAGTTGCATCCTGAAGTTTCGCTTCTATGGAAATCTTTCCATAGAAGCGAAACTTCAGGATGCCACTGGTAATAAATAAAAACAAATGTAGCACAATGTGAAATACTATATTCGCAGAAAAAAACATATCCTGAATTCAATTCAGTTTCTGCAAACAACAAAGGGGATCATAAATATTCATAAACAGTCCTTTCTGTGTGGTTTAATGAATTTATAATTTACATTAAACTATTTCTATTTGGAGTAAAAACCTTCCGCGTCATAAAATGGCTATTCAATCCGCTTACCAAAAAGCTCTGGGGAGCTTTAATAATATCTAAAGTTTTGGATACAACAACCGACTATATGTTGCTCAACATTTAGTACGTAACTATATCATTTTTTGAATTCTTTGTCATTACCTTTTCAGTGGGAAAACTTATACGTGGGGTCGGCACAGTATGTTAGTTTATTCCAATTATTTCTGTCACTTGCCATCTCACTGGTCACTCCCTTTGTACTCATACTATCCGATACATCCATCTCTTTTTCGGTCGTTCCCTATTTCTTAAACCTTCAACTTCGATATTTAAGGCTATTTTTTTTTTCATTTGTATCTATTGCACACTCTTGAGCTCTCCCAACCTATAATTACTATGCTATATCCGTATCATATTAATCAATGTCTATTGTATTTTTTTATGGTAAAAAATAAACTGTATCATCGCTGGACCAATTTCGATGAAATAAGATGTACTTACTATACACATACAGTTAAGAATTCTTCATTACCAGGAAATTCCCACTAGAGCGAAGAACCGGGCAAGTCTTGTATAAAGTAGTACCTCATTTATTCATTCTTAAATCACCTCTATATTCCTCGGGGGTAGACAGAACCAACAGTCTTGAAAAGACTGAAAGACTACGTTCAGCTGTTTGGCGTAAGATGGAATCGAGATTCAGATAGCGACAGGTTGCTAGCCCATTACCTACAAGAAGAGTCCCAAGTTTATAAGCCTTTCAGGCCCAAGTTTATAAGCCTTTCAGGCTTATAAACTTGGGACTCTTCTTTGTCGCCTTTTACGATATCCACGGGAAAGATATGGAGTGGTAATCTAAAATGCCGATAACCACAAGTACTAAGTATAAGTGTTGTGGTACCTAATATAATCTTAATAGCTCACAGCTTATGACGTGTTATTTACCTCAATTATTATCCAAATTATAAATAGTGAACCACGGGTTCATTGTGCATTTCAAAGTCCGGTATCATATCTTTTTTATCAAACAACTAGCTGTGCCCGCGACTTCGTCCGCGTGGAATAGTTATTTTGGGCATCATTGTAGCCCTCAAAGATGAATAATTTTCCCTGTTTTTTTTTCACATTTTACATTATTTCTTCGCTCCTAAAAATTGTAGCGTGATGTTATATAGCCTAAAGCCTTCCTCGATAAATGGTCTATTCAACACAAAAATAATTTTTCAATTCGAACCAGTAGTTCCTGAGATTAGCGCGTTCAAACAAACAAACTCTTCAGCTTTATAATATTATTATACATTTGACGGCCTCTGTGGCGCAGCGGTAGTGAGTTTGTTCGTAACCTACTGGTCCGGCCAAAAACTATCGCTGTCCCGTTTCACGTCATAATAAAAAGCGAAACAGCGATAGTTTTTCGCGCGATATAAACGGCGTCAGGCGTGCCATACAAAGAATAAAGCGTTAATTTATTAAAAGAGAGTAGATTATGAAAACGGTTTTAATTGTAACCACTGTAAAATCGTGGACGGCTGAAGTATTATTTTTTATATCGATATTAAAACACATTAATTTATAAAAATATAAATAAAAAATGCATCTTTTACTTTTTGTGACTGTAAATTATGCTAGCAACCTGTCGCTATTTGAATCTCAATTCATTTACTCAGACATTCATCTGAACGTGCACTGTGAGTCTTTTCTAGATTATTCTGTTTGGCTGGCTGGCTCTGTCTATACCGCAAGGGATATAGATGTCATTATATCTTTATATAAATATATACGGGACAAATTCGGCCTCTGTGGCGCAGCGGTAGTACGCTTGTCTGTGACACCGGAGGTCCCGGGTTCGAATCCCGGCCAGGGCGTGATGAGAAACGAACTTTCTCTGATTGGCCTGGGTCTTGGATGTTTATCTATATAAGTATTTATTATAAAATATAGTATCGTTGAGTTAGTATCTCGTAACACAAGTCTCGAACTTACTTCGAGGCTAACTCAATCGGTGTAATTTGTCCCGTATATATTTATATTTATTTATATTTATTTATTTATTTATATGTTTGTATGTATGAAGCTCTTAACTTGCGGGGAACATACCCAAAACAGCTTATCTTTATCACTCCACCTCTTTACGACTCGTAAATTCCCGTTTATGAGTTACTCGTAACAGCAAAATAATTAAGATACATTTATTTATGAACTCTCACTAAAGATATACACGGGATATGTCAGAAAGCGGTCTTAAGGTTTTATTAGAGTAAGTGGTTGTGCCGTGTGGTTCCCGGCACCAAAAGAAAAAAATAATAGGACCACTCCATCTCTTTCCCATGGATAACGTAAAAGGCGACTTAAGCATAGGCTTATAAGCTTGGGATTATTTTTGTAGGCGATAGGTTTGCAACTTGTCACTACTTGAATCTCAATTCCATCATAATGCCAAGCTAAACGTGGCCTATTAGTCTCTTCAAGACTGTTGGCTCGGTCTACCCCGCAAGGGATAAAGGTTTGGACCGAATGCACAAACTTCTTTACCTTCCAAAAATATGTATAATAACCGCGCGATTAGAACCACGAGCCATGCTACGGAGGCAGAACTTACAACTGAGTTCAAAATAGTATTGGGCTTCGCTCCCGTTAGAATTTCTAGAAATAAAAGTACTCTATATTAATTCTAAACATCTAGTCTAACTTTGTTTTAAAATCACAAATAACAAAACATAAATCTTCTCTAAAATAATAGTTATTAGTATATTATCTTTGAATATAGTAAAATTCAAAGGCAACTTTTCTTTGTGAAGTTGTATATAACGACAAAGAGCGGGAACATTGTATACAGACCGACAAAGGCTCTCAGTAACAGTAGATTAAGCTGTTGCATTACTATATCAAGGGAGATTACTACGGTGCAGTCTCTGTGTCTGACAGAAGTACATGAAGGTCTCGACTGAATGCAATAGATAAATATAAAACATAACACGTGTTGAGAAAGCCTCGAAGTAAGTACGAGACTTGTGTTACGAAATAGTAACCCAACGATACTATATTTTACTCTACACACAGTGAAGTTTACTAACGCTCTTTTAAAACGTGCACGAATACGCAGGCAAAAGTTAGTGTATCATAAATTTTCATAATGTACATTTTTGAAATGAGTCTCTGAATCGGCTCTCAAATTAAAAGTCCTCAAAAAAGGCTAAACGGCCGTACAAAAGCGACGCGTTCAGGTTTCTCTTTTGTGAAATGAACGAAGAGCATTGGGCTGGTCTGAGTCGTGACTTTGTATAACTATCTTATAGCAATAGCTTAATATCCCAGTGTATTGATTTACTGATCTATTTACGCACAGCCCAAACTACGAAACTGATTGAACTGAAATTTGGCATGCACTAAGATGTGAGCATCCTCTAAGAAAGATTTTTTTGAAAATTCCCAGGCGAATGGGAGATTTTTAGCTCTCTGGTTTACAATATACGTAAATAATGTTAATACAAATATTATAAACTAGAGATATACTACTATAAAACTTTCATATAGCTTTCATTATATATACCAAAGATACATACAAACATAGAATGATTTCAAAAAGCGTTCCGTCTTAGCATTGTTACAAAAAGTATTGTGCGAATATTTGAAACAGCTTCGTAGACACAGAGAAGATGGATTGTATGATATCACATTTATCTCCAAAATAAATCGCTAAACTCGACGGCCATTATAAAGTTCTTTCATTACATACAATCTGACAAATTCATTATGCCATGCACCGCTCCGTCTTATTTCAAAACGTCCCATTAAAAGTTTGAATTCATTTAGATTCGCAATGAATCTAAAATTTCAAACCAGCAATTCTTGGATCCTCAAAGGGCTGAAACAAGGAAAGTTGTTCTAATTTAGAATAGGACTTGTTTTAATCTATCTGGTCAAATTAACTAGATGAAATTTAGCTCACGGACAATGAATTTCTGTGAGAGAAAAAAAAGATATTAATCGAAATTGAACTAGCTGATTTTACCTAGATGCCATAACATTTCTTGCTGTGATTTCAAAGCTACGGCTTAAAAAAGATTGTAAATCATACTTTACATACATACAAACATACACACAAATATAATAGATTGATAGATATACATAGACTATAGAGCCAACAGTCTTGAAAAGTCTGAAAGGCCACGTTTAGCTACATGGTTTAATTTAATTAATTTAAGACCAATTAAAATAAGTAAACATACCACGTAATATTAGGATTTTAAAGGTCTGTGCTGATATGATCTTAATCACCTGTTTTATGATAACATATACTTGTTACTGAGATTATTAAAACGTCAATCAGGTAAACAGAACATAATATATTTATTTCATATAATAAATCTACAATAAAAATCCAGGTGAGCTCATATACAGTTGATAAGTATATACTTTGACCGTTTATCGTTTATTTATCAAGATTTTTCGTTTATGGCGCTGTTATTCGCACTTCGAAAATTTCCTTACTGCCTTAATGATTATTGTATCTTTATTGTACCTATTATTATGATAAAATATACATAAAGTACCTACATAGGCGAATATTCTCGGTATAAGATATAAGAAAAAAAAATTCCAAGTAAATAATTTACGATTAAAAATGTAACAAAACCATCGGACTGTTGTGCCAGATTTTATTTTGAGTAAAATTATAATTTTTTCTTATATATATATAGTTTTAAACTAAACAAATATTAAAGCGAAGTAACAGAATCCATAGGAAAGAGATGGATTGGTCTTATTCTTTTTCAATAGGGCCGGGAACCACACGGCTCTTTTGTACAAATTATGTAAATCCGCCAGATTGTTAAAGCAGTTTCCAAAGTGCTCGTTGTCCAAATTAATTTATTGGTCATACAAATGCTGACCTAATTAGAGAATCTCGGGTCAACATCAAACAGAACCCTAGTTCAAAGTCGAAATAGCAAATAACAGTAGAGTGAACATTGTTTTCCCCATAATCTATTGTACGATGGCTTCCCGTAATTAATGGCTACAAAATTCTACGGAGATAACTTCCTCCATTTAGAATCTCAACTATCTTTTGCCAATCAATTTATAGATATAGAACCCTTCCAAGTGGTAATGGAAGGGTTCTATATCTATAGAGTTTTTTTCATTCAGTCAGTCACTTGACTGACTGAATGAAAAAAAAAACTGACAACAAGCCAAGCAACAACAACAAACAAAGCTCAAGTTGGGTCTAGAAACTTGAAATTTGTCATGTAAGTTCCATACACAGTTTAGACGTACACTAAGAGAGGATTTCCCAAAATTCCCGCGGAACAGAAGTTATAGTGATTTTTCATTTTACGCGTGCGAAGCCGCGGGAACTATCTAGTAGTTACTCGTATCATAAACACAAAAGGGTGTATACCTACATTTTTATTTCATCAACCAATGTTTAAGTATGCGCATTTGCTTAAGATTCTTCAGAAGGACTAAGGGTAGGTTAGATAATTTAGTTGATTATTGTGCTTCTTTGTCATTTTATTAATGTTAAGAGCATCCTCTAGTGCTACAATTAAGTAAGTCCTGGATTATTAGGACACAAAGAATGTTGCCAAAATGTCTGAGAACTCTAGAGAGTAAAAAGAAACCTATTTACTTTAGAAAATAAATAATAAGTAATAAATATACCTATTTTTAATAGGGAAGTCCACTGCTCGCTGAAATGCCAGTGATAAAGGTGGGTAAGCTTTGTGTAAAATTCGATATTTGGGTCCTAACGAGGTCCTCATGTTTATTGGTAACCTGTCGGGAAAAAATCCTCTTAAGTTGATGGAGTAGGTACTCTTCTCTCATCTGTACTAGTAAGATGATAAAGTGCGGTTGTTTGCGGAACAGAGATCCACTGCATGTCAACATACATACAATTTAACACGTATTTATCCTTTGCGGGGTAGACAGAGCCAACAGTCATTAAAAGACTGAAAGGTAAATTTCAGCTTAAATAATATTTATTAAACATAAGTTTTAGCTTTTATCCATGCTTAGGAGCTCATATATCATATGCAATAACTGTTAGTATCGCGCTGTCAGTCTAGCATTCTAGGTCATCTATCAAGACGTATCTAGTTGCAAAGTGTAGTGGGCGATATAATAGCAAGATGGACTATGACATAAAAATATCCTACACATGTGTTCTTTACTTACATTTTGTTACACAATTTATAAAGTGATTTAGAAGCAGCAATAACATTAATTGTCTAATGCTTGATATCTTACCTTATATCCTGTATTGAATGTAAATAAAATCAATTAAAATATCTTTTTTTTTTATAATTGAGAAATGATGCGAAGTTATCACAATATTTATTTTAATCATTCATTATTGAGTCCTAATAAAAAACAGACAAGGGTACTACCGCTGCGCCACAGAGGCCGTATGTAAGAAAGGATTGATCACCTTTCTTGTAAAGATTTTCAAATGGTTTCTTGTAAGTCCACGAATTTTAAAGATTTTCACATTACACATTTCAGTATGTAAAAGCATACCTATTTTCACATTACATAACATTTTAAGCGAATTATCAGCGATCGTCGAAACCAACTTAATTAAGTTATATAGCTAATTAGAGCAATTATAGCTGTCGAATAGTCCATGCCGCTGCATGAATATTAATCTGTTGGAATTCGTAATTATTTTGAGCTAAAACTTTTAACCAAAAGACTTTTTTGTCTTTTATGCATAAATCATGCATTTCCCGGAAATGTAGGAAAAGACTGCTTGTTTCTTCTTACCACTATCACTGCAAACATTGCTCTATTTCGTCGTATAAGGTAACTAAGCAAGGATAATACATTTGGGATTCTTCTTATAAGCGATGAGCTAGCAACCGCTGTAAATATTTGAGTCTTATCACATAAGTGGCCTTTGAGTCTTATATATTCAAATAATTGTTTATGAGTCGGTCAGTATTTAGCAAAATGACGTAGAATTCTATACATTATTTTGAAGTGTGTACGTTATTATAAAATTAATTCTTCGTTAACATAGTGTTTTTTTTTTTCAAAGGAACAATGATGTAAATATAGCGAGAGGCAAACTTATTGGACCAAAATCTTTTTTTTTTCTTCTACAAAAAGCTACAATGGTCCAGATTAATATATCTACCGCTGTACGTCAATAAGTCTTTTTAACTCCATTCAAATTCAATACATCAGAGAAGAAGGTATTACCTCACTGACATCAGTATTCCTGACACATTTGCATCAAATGCAATTCTTTGCTTCAACATTCATTTATGCAAAAGTTACGAGGGTATGTATGATGTTATGTCCATAAGTACTGCATAATTCATTGTTGAGTATTGACAGTGCATTTAGAATAGTGAAATACGTGTGCAAAGGGGACTTTGAAGATGAATTTAAAATTGTCCTGCAGCCCCAGTAGTGAGGTCGTTTTTATCCCAAGAAAAATATCGCTGTTTCGGTTTTTATTATGACATGACAAGGGACAGCGATAGTTTTTATAACTGTCGGCTGATATACTTTATACCAACTTGTAAGCACCGGAACAAATTTTTTTTTTTTAAAGAATTGTTTTTTTTTCCTAATGAGTTTCTTTCAAGCTAAGTGCTAATTTGATTGCTAACTTTACGGCAAGGAAAAACATCCTGGGAAAATTGCACACTCAACTAAGTGGATATGAAAACATGATCCTATTTTGAGTAAGATTTCTGTGTAATTATGAGGTCAGACGCGAGCAGCTTCGTGTATGTATCTATCTAACTTTCCTATATTATACATATAATTACGTCATTATCCCTTACGGGGTAGACAGAGCCAACAATCTTGAAAAGAATGGTAAGCCTTTTCCTTGAGTATTAAGAAATAATAAAATGTTTCGCGGACAATATTCCTTTTGCCAGGATTCTTTGGATGTACTGTCGAAAAGTAGAAATACATAAATTCTAAGTAGTACATCAAATGAATAATGGCGCATTAATTGCAACATAATTAATTTTAAGACAAATTACCGCTCCGTTTCATGTGGAGAAACACACTAATTGACGCCATTAAAACGCTTGCGAATCAAAAATGGAACACGAGTAATTTGAATTTTGTTCTATTGTGTGTTTTGTTTTACAAAAGAATATCTTTCTTCCCAAATTTTGATTGAGGAAAATTTTTTGGTAACTGTCGTGAATATTTTAATTATTATGTAATTAGATTTCTGTAGCTGTTAAATTGAAAATCGAGCTTGTTTCTATACAGGTGTGATTTTCGAATAAATGAAAATATTCACAAACGTTGTATACGTATTTGCTACAAGCAATTTGTATAGTTATAGTTATTTTTTCTGTACATATTTTGATTTAAATTTGTGTAGAGAAAAAAGAAAAGTCAAGAACACCAAGCGACTCTCACCTGACGTAGCCATTTTAAAAGAACGAACAAACTTTGGCTTGACTAAATTACTGATTTTTTTTCTTGTAGGTATAATAATACGGGACAAACATATGTACAGACTTAGTTAAAATGTAAACAAAAAGTTAAAGTGTAAGTGTGGACTATGAGGACATTAAATTACTTAAAATCACGTCTATATCCCCCGCGGGGCAGACAGAGCCAACAGTCATCAAAAGACTGAAAGGCCATGCTCAGCCGCTTAGTCCAATGATAGAATTAAGATTCAAATAGTGACAGGTTGCTAGCCCATTGCCTAAAAGAGGAATCCCAAGTCTAAAAGCCTATCGTTTAGTCGCCTTTTACAACATCCATGGGAAAAAGATGTAGCAGTCCTATTCCTTTTTCTATTTGTGCCGGGAATCACACGGCACGACCTGGACATTAAAATTATGACAGTGATATTGAAATGTCCCATAACAGTATTAAGGGATATTTCAACATCACATACAACACTACATCATTCAATAAAAATTTTGAGTTTGAATTTGTATGAAATAGGCAAAACAGTATAACACGTCACTTCCCGTGCTGCTAGTGCAACTGACACTTGATTGCGATCCCGCAGTTAATTCGTTTGTCCGGCGCACATTGGGACCGGGATCGGGTGCGGTCAGACGCCGATACGATTTGTGGCCGCCCTAATCGAGTGAGCGCCGAGTTTTCATTACGATTAGATAATTCCCGCGGTAATGCTGCGAAATATTATGTTCTCGTTAATTTGCATTCACGAAAACATCACATAATGTATTCCTTGAAATGTTTCAAGGAATACATTTTTCGATTCTTAAGGACTTCGATGACATATTTAAGTAGGTATACTTACCTTTTTTAGTAGTGAAGGGAATACGTAGACTATAGTAACTCAGTAATGTGAGGTTTTGATTGATGATAATTGGTTGATTGAAGTTTGTTGGTATTGGTATTCCAAACTGCGCAGGAGTTACTCGTAAATTCAAATTCAAATTCAACATTTTTATTCATTATTATAGGATACTATATATCGCTTAATAATTTTCAAAACGTATAGGTTAACAACATTTGTTGACGTCAAATAAATTACTTAAAAACTAAGTTTACTGCTGCTTCCAAGGCGTCAGTGCAGAAGAAGCGGTAACAAACTGCACTGCAGCATTTTCTTCAACAACGTCAACTTTACAATATTAATTAAACTTAGAATAGTAATGGAAATACCTAAGGTTTAAATAAAAATTATAGACCCTCCTCATATTTTTTTCAGTTACTTTTACATCCAAATATAAATCATGCTATAATCAATTGTTATATTGTATCAAAATAATTAATGTGTAATTTTTCAACAGATTTTTTTTTTCTTCAATTTTTCCATCATATGAGAAAATATTTCTAAAGTCAGATCAGTTTTAAATTTGGCAGTAAAAAAATTAACATTGCACCGTTATGATAGATACCATATGTACCGAACTGTTTTCTTTGGTAACAAAAATAAGGTATTCTACACACGCATGACAAGCGCGCGGTGCCGACCGACTTCGGTTCGATTCTGGCAACCTGTGACGTCAATTAATTTAATGGATCACGTGTGTAGATTGCTTTATTGGGAAGGGTTTGATGTAAATTTCGACTAGATAATCTATACTTGAAATTTCTACTCAAAACGATAAGTTTTTTTTTTTGTTTACTTACAACGAAATATTCTCAAAATCTAATTGAACGATTTTAATGATTATTTGACACAGAGATATAAGTATCATACCTTCGCAAACAACATAAGCAACTTTTATTTCTGAAAAATTATACAGGAGCAAATTCCCTGGAAGAAGTCTAAAAAGATACGTTAATAATAATTGCCTTTGGAGATATTATTATATTTTCGCAATTTGTAAGTAAGGATGCTCCTAAATGAGTGAAATTTTAATTATTTGTACCACTTATCATTAAAAGCCTACATTAAAAAAATTATATGTAGGTACTTATAATAAAATACCGCCACATTTGCTTTTAAGAGTGATAAACATAAGAGGGGGAAAATTTCAAGATAACGCAAAAAATGCCATGAAAGATTGAGGAAAATCAATATGGCGTACTGAGTGCTTACCGCAAAAGGATGTAATTTTTGTATCTCATCACATTAGCGCAAATTAACGATGGCACATATGAGGATATAACAGACACTAAGGTGAGGAGGACTGTCGAACATACTCATGAACTCACATTTCTAATATTTGTATGAAATATGAAATGTTATGACAAAAAAAGAGAAAGAAAATAGCTAAATAGTCATCACTTAAAAGAAGACTATAAGCTATTCTCCTAATTGACCAATCATGTGTCTGCCTTGCAAGGGATAAAGACGTGATTATATGTGCATATACATATAATCACGTCTTTATGCAAGAATAAAAAACAGTTGGAATACTAGGTTATTTTCTTGGCTGCCAGATCAATGTGGTAAATCTTTTCCGGAGGGGTAGGAGGAGATTACATCTTTCCACCTTCCATGATCACAGCATATTTATTGCCCTTTATTCACTTTCAAAAATCTTTTACTTAAAGTACATTTCGTCGAATGATAGACGTGTTTTTACATTTTTTAATTTATGTACTTAGGGTGTCTTCTGAGACTTTCTTGGGCCCTTCCCTTCTATTGGCTGATCGAAATCAATTTACTTGGCTGGCACCCCTTTAGCCGCCCTACCAATTTAACTTCGATTAAGCCGAGAGACATGGGCCTAAGCGAAAAAAGTTTGCATTAAGTTATACGGTCTACGAAAATTTACGTCTGTTGATTGTCTATGTAGGGTCGGTCAGTTTGCAAAATCCCTGTCAAATTTATTAAATTAGAAATAAATCGAATTTAGTTTACTACTTTACTTTACGAATACATGTGTCACGTCTTTATCGCTTTCGGGGAAGACAGAACGAACAGTGTAGAAAAGGCTAAAATTCCATATTCAGCTGGAAAGCTTAATAATGGAATTGAAATTCAGATTCTAGCAGTGACAGGTGGTTAGCCCATCGCCTCAGCTTAAAACATGCATACATATAATCACGTCGATGTCCCTTGCGGGGTAGACAGAGCGAATAGTCCCAAAAAAACTGACAGGCCACTTTCAGCTGAAGAAAAGAAGAATCCTTAGTTTATAAGCCTTTCCTTTGATCGTCTCTTATAATCTGCACCGGAAGCGGGAAGATATCGCTATTAATAAGTCCTTTTTATAATAATAGTGTAGATAACATGACACATATAGTAATAGATGTTAACGATACTAATTAATACTATTGTTTTCGTATCAAAATCAAAGTACCTATACGAGTCATACTAACAGGCGCTTTCAAACCAAAATATTAATAATTAACTCTGTTTCGCTTACATTTGAACGAAACTTGTAACTTGGTATTAAAGATATTCTCTTTGAATATATACCTTACAGATAAGATCTTAAGAGTCTTGTCGCATCCGATTCGCTAAGTTGGAGGCAAACCGCTAACTGTACAGTCTGTTTCAAAAGTTGTTGTGTATTTTCAATAATTTAAATGAGTGTCTTTTTTGTATGGTTTCCAGAACTGTAGAACAGGACCTTGGATGTCATAAAAGGCGACTAAGGGATAATTTAACAAATTTCGGATTCTTCTTTTAGATGATGGGCTAGTAACCAGTCACTATTTGAATCTCAGTTTTATCTTTTAGAATTATGAGAATCGCAGTTTTAGCTTTTCAGTCTTTCCGAGACGGTTTGCTCTGTCTACACCGAAAGGGATAAAAGCGTGATTATATGTATGTATGTATGTCTTTTTTTATATTCCTACATCTTTCCTGGGGTTCACATGTTTACTAGGTAATCTGACAATGATTAGTCATAAGTAAATTAAATTTACTTTACAGGAAAAACTTAAAAAACAAGATTTCATTAGGTATATGTACAAAATACTTTGTTCAATATTTTTTTCGGCCCACATACAATTTATGCCTATGTTTTTATTGCTATTACCAAAAATTTCAAACACTTCTAAAAGTTACCTGAAAAGTTTGATTTTATAAAACAGACAAGAATCGCTTCAATGACTTTTGAATATGGATGTACTTTGAAGCCGCGGGATTATCAAAGGTTCGAAATCGGCGAATTAGGAAACTGAACTGGATATTACTGAATTTTCAACTACAAACCATAATGGCGGTGTCTGGGGATTTTGATTTCGGTTTTGGAAAGGTAATAATGATCGACCCGTGTGATTCTCTTGCCCATGGATGTCGTAAAAGGCGACTAAGGGTAGGCTGAATGAGATAAATTGGTTCATGATCGTAGTAGGATATGAACGAAGATACTTTTTATCACATTAATTATTTTGTCCTAATCTATTTTGGCATGACGGTTTAGACATGCAATATTTTGTCATAATGTGTCTAAGGCGTAATTGATTTTTGGCGTTCGGGTATATATGGCATAATTAACTTTTAGACTAGCTTAGTTGAGTAATGCTTTAGATACTGTTCGATAGGAAAAATCTAAAAAACTTGGGATTCTTCTTTCAGGCGAGGTGCTAGTAACGTATAATTACTTGAATCTCAAACATAACTAGCCTTTTTGTCTTTTCGAGTTTTTCATATCTTAGGGTGACGATGTAGAGACGTGATTGTTATGTATGTAGGTAGGTATGTTAATCATAAAATATTGTCAGAAACACACAAAGAAACCGTTCAGATTCAGACGTTTTACGCACTTTTGTTTAATAACATCATTTTATTGCACATACGAGGACTCCTTCGAATTTAAATATTCTCAATACCCGTAAAAGGCGGCCGTAAACATCTGGAAATCAAATCATGTATGGAGAACGTAAACCGTTTTATTACTCGGTAATAAATGGTCTAAACGTCGAGGCAGACCAAGGACGTGATGGATCTACACTTTTTACGGCTTTGGCCTCAAATTTCTTTGTATTGAGACGATTATGTACTAGACTGTTGTCTGAGGCCTTGCGCTCTTGTGGGAATTCTTAGGAAACAAATAAAAATGTTCCTTCTTTCTTTAAAATATTAGGAGGATAAAACAGAAGGAGCTATTTTGCCTTGTAATCCGAAAATAATCGCAATTGTTTCGCAACTTATACATTTACTTCTAAAAAGCTAAACCTTACCCATTTTAGAAACTGCTCTCTATAGAGGACGTAATCCAGACGGGATTACATTAAGAGCCATTCACATTTTAGTGCAAAAATTCACATATCTGAAAAAGAAGAATGCTCACTCATTTCTTTCCCTTAAACTTGAGATTCTTGCAGGCGATGGGCTAGTAACCTCTTACTATTTAAATCTCAATTCCGTCTAAAGCCGAACAGCTAAACGTGGCCTCTCAGTCTCTTCTGTTAGCTTTGTCTTCTCCGCAGCGGATATAGACGAAATAATATGTCATCTCATCTCTACGTGTTCCCTGTTGCACCCTCCACAGAAGTATTTCGGGGCCCGGAGTCCACCTGATAGACATGGTTATATGCATTTATGTATAAAATGACCAGCAGTTATTATTCTGCATTTAAAAATAAACCAATGACCATGACACCACAGATACTTTCATAGCGACGACCAAAACAGTTAACTTTTGGTGATAAAACGTACGCCAGGCAGTAATACTTAGTATTAAATGTACCGTAAATACTCTTAATTGTTTTTAACTACTTTCGAATGAACTGAAATTATATATTTAACTGCATACATACTACATTTGAGATATTTATATTGAGACGCATGGAGATATCCTGTTAAAGATAGGTACATACAATCAAAGATCACGCCTCTGTCTCGAAGAAGTAGGGATAACTTACATATTTTCTTAATTATTTCAACTTGCCAAGATCCCTGTATGATTATTTCGCTTCATCCACATTCATCCTGACCTCTCGATAGGTGAGGATATAGTATACATACATACATTTTCCCTTTTCGGGGTAGACATAGCTAATAGTCACAAGAATCGAAGGCTAAGTTCTAGTTGATAGCCTATAATAATTGAAACAAAGATCTGGAGACGCTGCAAGCCCATCGAATTTTAAAATCAATCATAAGCCATATGGTTCTTGTCACTTTAAAATAAGACCATTCCATGTTCCTGTCACTATTTGATATCTCAATTTCATCTTAAAGTCATCCAGTTAAACATGGCCTTTCAGTCTTCTCAAGACTGTTGGCTCTGTCTACCTCGCAATGGATATGAACGTGACTATGTGTATGTATCTGAATACATGAACTTCTTTTATCTGCGCGGGAAGGGAAGCAGCCGGCACAGACTATGTTTTTTACGCACTACAAAATCATAAACATTTCTACAAAATTAGTGCGGACATCGATCATCATTCGATTCGACCACCGTGCAGAGTAAAGTGGCCACCTA
This sequence comes from Amyelois transitella, assembly GCF_032362555.1. Taxonomy (NCBI): domain Eukaryota; kingdom Metazoa; phylum Arthropoda; class Insecta; order Lepidoptera; family Pyralidae; genus Amyelois; species Amyelois transitella. Next base: position 2,455,437 of record NC_083506.1, on the reverse strand, counting down.
TTCAATTACATCACTATAAATCATAGTCGTCGATTGCATTCGCTGTGACCGAATAGCCCGTAATCGATTCTCCCACTCGATTTCGTTCAATTCTCGATTGATGCGTTAGAAGTTACACGAATAATGAATGTGAATTCGGTCTCGTGTTCAGAACTATGAAAGTAGATATTAGTTTATGTCGATATTTTTTTGTACCACGTAAGGTTTGAATCGGTTTAATTAAAAAACTCTAATATTATAACATGAAAAGCAGAAAGTGATTATTACAAGATGTAAAATGAAGCAAGAACTGTCGAATTGTCCCGCACATTTTTAATATCATTTTCTGAGGGTTTTTTAAAAAAATCCGTTAATCTATGCTCGGTCATCTTTATGTACAAAACTATTAAGTACTAGGTTAACAGCCTAAATGTGGTTTAGTCATTGACTGAGGGAGTATTCCCATGGGACGGAAAACTAAAGGTATCGTTCGTGCGACGCAGGCGCAGCCGCGGGCAGCAATTAAAGTAATGTAATAAGTAATTTAAAATTTAAAAAGTAAGTTCATTAATTAAGGTCACATCGAATGCAATTGACGACTATGAATTATAGTGATGTATTTGTATAGGTGGCTATTTTACTCTGCATGGTGGTGGCACGCGGTGTTACTAGTTGGCGAATATCTTAAATCTAGATATATAGATATCTTTATTATATTTATTATATCTTTATTGCACCATAAGAAAAAGAAAAACAGAACCATAAGAAAAAGAAAGCCACGTTTTTAGTGGTGTATGGTAAACACAAAATAACAGACGCCAGCTATTTAAAGACTTAAACTTTGAAGAGCAAAGAAACTCATCAACGTTTCCTAACTATTCATGCGTGGAAGCAGGAAGTCCCCGCAAAGTTCGCGGTGCCCTTAAAAGGAAAAACTTTCGACTCGTGAAAGATATAAGAGTAAGAAGTTTAAACGCAACTCCTTGTATATTGAATTTATTGAGTTCTTATTAAGTATTTTATGTTTTTTTTTTAGATAAATAAGTAGGTATTTTATTTACAGAAAGGTCAAGTTTGAAAATTAACTTTTTAATTAATTCAATGCCCTAAACATACGATCTTGCATGTAAACATTGATTTAAGATTAGAAAGTAAAATAATTATACTGAAATACTGACAAGCGAAAATATTAAGCTCATTCTGCCTCACCATCTGGGAATATGGTTATTGAATTGTGTGTTATATTTGATAAGATAGATTTTTTTTACTCATTTATATAAGAAAGTTGTTTAGCTGTGCCCTGGTCACCTCCTTAGATTTCTAATCCTTATAAAACAACACTAATCACGTATCCCTATTGATTCGAACCACTATAGCAATCGAACCCAATTACTTGACTCATGGGTAGGGTTGCCATGCACGGAGTCTGTACGTTAAAGATGAAGAGGTAATCTGTGTCCGGCAGGCAACTATTCGTTATTTTTTTTATATATTTTTGTGCCGTGTGGTTCCCGGCATCAACAGAAAAAAGAAAAGGACCACTCCATCTCTCTCCTATGCATGTCGTAAAAGGCGACTAAGGGGTAGGCTGATAAACTTGGTATTCTTCTTTTAGGCGATGGGCTAGCAACCTGTTACTATTTTAATTTCAATTCTATCTTAAAGCCAAATAGCTGAACGTGGCCTATCAGTCTTTACAAGACTGTTAACTCTGTTTACCCCGCAAGGGATATAGACGTGATTATATGTATGCATGTATATGTTTGTCAATATATTATCTATAAATATTAAGTGTGTGAGTGAGTGAATGATAGACAAGACCCTACTAAATTGCGTAAATAATGCGCGTGAGCACATGTTCATTCCTACCTCGGCCATGTACCAATCTCTCTTTTCTGAATTATGTTAATTAGTTTGAATGCTAACCGACGTTCTTACGTTGAGGGAAAACATCGTGAGGAAACCTGCACATTCAGGCCTCTATGTGTAGCCATGATCCAACATAAGTAAGTATTCCATTCAGAGGTCGCGGGGTACAGTCGCTAAGTAATAAATGATGTATTTTAATAAATAAATAAATATAAACGGGACAAATTACACAGATTGAGTTAGCCTCGAAGTAAGTTTAAGACTTGTGTTACGAGATACTAACTCAACGATACTATATTTTATAATAAATACTTATATAGATAAACATCCAAGACCCAGGCCAATCAGAATAAGTTCTTTTCTCATCATGCCCTGACCGTGATTCGAACCCGGGATCTCTGGTGTCACAGATAAGCGTACTACCGCTGCGCCACAGAGGCCGTCAAATATTCGTCAAATCAATTTATTGATACCTAGAGCCTACCAACCCTGTGAGAGGTCGAATTCCCTAATTGCTCCTGTATTGATGAAGGTTGCTTTATAACAATAAGACGTGGCCAGAATGCCCCGGCAGGATTATCCTGATTCAATATGGATCCGGGTTTGTCTTCGACCGCCGTCTATGAACTAAATACAAGCGATAAGATTAGATAATTATGATAATAGGCGCAAACGTATTGTTTATATTCTTTTGAAATGATAAAATCATAATAAATCTTAGTCGGATTGATATCGCGTAGATATAACAAATAGATAAACAGTATATATTTGCAATATCCACCGCGATATCTATTTATTTATCTGACCATCTCGAAATAAGAGAGTTCGAGACTTAAATTAATTGAACATTGTTATTTTGAATGGGACAAATGTCTACCATGCTGGTTTTTTAGCGATGCGATTTAAGGCATGAGAGAAAAGAACGTTTTCTAATTGGCCTGGGCCTTAGGTGTCTATATAAGCTGAATCGTTGAGTAAGCATCTCGTGTCGAACTCACTTCGACGCTAACTCAATTTGTGTTATTTGTCCCGTAAAGAAAAAAACACAGTATCATGTAATCTATAACTATCAATTCCATTATATTTGGTAGCAGACATTTAAATATTACCTTGTTAAATAGACAACAGTAACTAATATGAAAGTCTATAGGTATATTACGTGCGGTTTTATCACATCAACTTTTAAACACATATTCAGATCTAATTTGAGTAGAAATTGGATTGATAGCTCAAGATATTGTCAAGTTGATGATTTATCATCGCATTAAAGAAAAAATCCCAGTTTTAAGCCTTTCCTATCATTACAATTTAAAGGGAAAATACACCAATGTCTTGTAATCTTTAACTTATCTCCTTTGTTTTCTTTGTTTCAGGTAAGACGTGCTTATTAACACATTCTCCGGGTATTATCCGTAGTATTACCGGACAGAAGACTTTTCTTCATCCTGCTCCCGTTTTTTTTAACCTTTTTCGTAACGATTAATCTCAAAAACTGTTACTCGATCGATGTTCGTAATATTTGACAAGGCAGATTAAACATAAGGTAGATTTTCCATAAAATAATAAGGCAGAAGTTCCACGCAAAGACTAGTAAATAATACGTTTTAATAGGTAAGAAGCTGCCTCAGATGCCTTCGTTTAGGTATTTAAGGAATTTCTAAATGACCTGCCAGTCCGCGTGTATTAATGGCTCCAATATTCCTCGCTTTTCATAAGTCGCGGAAATTCTTTCAGCTCATACCAACTTCTATTATTAATTCTAAGATGATACCCTTTCAAGGTTCAGTTGAAAATGCAAGTATATATTTAAATATTTAAGTAGGTATTTCAGCCAATAACTATCGCTGTTTCGCGTTTTATTATGAAGTGAAACGGGACAGCGATAGTTTCTCGCGCGATAGTGACAGCGTCGTGCGTGCCATGATACGGGGCAGGGTACTAAATACATTTATATTAGAATATGTACCTGGTCAGCTCAGTTTATTTAAAAAGTATTTTTAATTACTGCCTTATGACTTATGAGGTAGTAAAAAGACTCAAAGATGACCTGTAGCTGGCGGTCTAAGTTATTTTTACGAATTAGTTTTTTATAAGAATATTGTATTAAGCTGACTACTTTTGTTAACGGCCTTTTCACTTGATTGATTTCATAAAGCTGAATCGATGCATGCAGGTGGAATAATTCCAAGTTTATCAGCCTGTTGTTACTCCTTTTGTATCTTAAACTAGTTATGTTATATTATTATTTTTTCTTAGTTCAGAAAGCGAAAGAAGTATGCCGAGGTCGTAATAAGGGGAAAGATGTAGTCTCTGCCCGACACTCCGAGAAAGAGACATGTTGTGTGTGTATATACATATGTTTTCTAAGTTTTAACGCTCCATTGAAAAGAAACAAATTCCGCTTGTTAAACCGATTCACGTCGCCCTCAAAAAAGTTAATAGTGTAATCTACTCCCAACTACACGAGGCTTCGATTTAGTCCCTTTTTGTGCACCAAAAGTGTCTTTTAGGGCCTAGTTTTTGTAGAACCCTTGATGGTCAAAGTTTTGATTAGTTTTTGCCACTTCGCGTTCCGTGCAAGAGAGATGGTTATATGTTCTTATTTTCTCTCATTTTGATTGAATGTTTCAAATGATTTGAAAGAAAAACATTGGAAACTTGTTATCAATATTTATAGTAACACAAAATATATTGAAACATTGGCTATCGGAAATAAAGTATATCTTACTTATTTCGATGTTATCACTTGTTGATAGCAACCAATACGATTATATAATATTCTCTCTTATGCTATAAGCTGTTCTCGTATGCTGCTTTGGTGGCAAGAAATATATGAAGGTAAAGGGATTTTCTCTCTCTGACCTCTTTAAGGTATATACAGGTATAAGGTAGGCAGAGACTACCTCTTTCCACTTGCCACGATCTCTGCATACTTCCTTCGCTTCATCCACATTCATAACTCTCTTCATGCAAGCTCGACGGCTTCGAGTACTTTTGACCTGACCCTTTACCAGGACGTAAACAACTTTACTTTACCTCTTTTTGGTAACTTGTTATTATCAGTGAATCATGACATGTTAAGTCATTTGACAGAACGAGGCCTTTGAGTCTTTTCGAGACTCTTGGCTCTTTCCACCCTGTTGGGGATAAAGATCAGTTTTACTTTTATAATATGTATACATACATCAGAGAGCGTCCGTGGTCAAATCGATAAGTTGCCCTGTTAAAAATGCATAATGCACAGAAGGGTACAGGTTCAAATCCCACCTCGGCCATGTACCAATAACTACTTTCGAAGTTATCTACATAAGTTAGAATACTAATTGATGCTCTTGAAGTGAGGGAACCTGCACATTCAGGCGACTGAATGTGTAACCACGATCGATCCAATACGGTTTAGGTTTACCTGCAGGTTGCGGAGGTCAGACGGGAGTCGCATCGTGTAAACACCTGACTCACCCAATCCTGGATCCATGGTTAAAGGCATACCCCGGGCTCCTCTCCAGAGTGATGAGGATGCAACCGAGACTTAAGCCAGGAGGAAGACATTATAAAACGTTCTCCATATTGTAAAATCGTAAGCTTATAACAAACTTCAGCAACCATCTGCAATTCGGAACTAATATTTCACAGACGTGATGTGATATCTATTGAGGCTCGATTGCAAACAATTTTCACGTGGGCGAAAGTTTTAATGGGAAAACTTTGGTGGCAGCGACACACTCAGTACCATTGATATTTCAGTAAGTGCTCTCAGACTTTTTGTTTACCCCGGACTCAAAATAACGATGTTGCAGAAAAGGGGACGTAGATTATAATACAATATCATTCTCTTATCTTTTCGTGTTCAGTTTACACTGAGAATAGAACTAGATTTATTTAAAAACAGAATACAAGATATATTTCTTAATGACGTCAGCACAAATTATTTAAAAAAAATAATTGTAGAATGGCATTCAACTTTAAAAAAACCAGTTAACTTTTAGGATAATAAACAAGTTTTGTTTTTTGATTATTAATTAATACCGCTCTTAAAGTACGAGTATAGAAGGAGCAGCAGAACAAACAACACTCTACCGTATTGTTTCGGGGCGTACGATCCGTTTTCAGAATTTTCTATCTTAACTTTGTCCAGTATTCTTTGTTTTAAGTCTATTAGCTCACACAACCTCTTTCTTTAGAATTTGTGTAACAGTTAGTATGGCGTTTGTTTTCTGTGCTATCATTAATTTGTTCTTTGAATTTTCTTTAGACAAAGGTAATGTATTAAATCGCGAATGAAACGATATATTTACAAAGTTTGTAAATGTGCGGCTATCATTTTAGAAGCATTTTGAATACAAATGTAATCAAATTAAAAAGTCCGAGTAATCGGTATCGTAGGAATCTTTACAAAAAAAAAGCTTCTAGTATATATGCAATTGGGAACAAAATTAAAAACCCAAGTTTTAACGACTTTCCCTTGCTTGGATTTTAATCTGCATGGAAAGAGAGGCACATTAAATGTTTCTTCTTCGCTAAAACCTGCCTTGAAATTAACCTATTCCTTTAGACGCATTGCACGACATCCATTGGGACGAGACGCAGTGGTCCTATTCTCAAGTGCCAAGAAGTACACCGCACTTAAGTATTCTATAAAATATTAACAGCGCACCCAAATTATCCAATTATGCTCAGCAATTACTAAAACAAAAATAGTTTAATTTCCTACTATGATAACGTCATCGCTATGATTTGCCTCGTTTGGTTGAACTGAAGTTTAACCAATTATGGAATTAATTTCCACGGCCCGAGTGGCAGATTGGTTCTATAAATATTTATTGCAATAAAACTTTTTAATGGGTTGTAAAGAGTTCTCTCCTCGTGAATTGGAGATGTTAATTCGTAGATCTTTTCAGTTTTACCATACGCTATTAAAAAGCTTAGTTAAATTCTGGTCAAGAATAATTTCAGCCATGAGTTAGTATCTAATGTTTCATGATTAAGTACGTAATGTAATCTGCTGCAAATATATGTTTCGTTTAGGTTTATAGTATATATATTATAGTAAAGTAAGTATGTTTATTTTTATTTATTATCACCCACACAAAGGTTCTCTTCTTAACCCAATGGTAGACTGTAAGTTAATGCTATTAGCATTAAGTCTGCCTATTGTACTTTACAAATTGTAACGATTACAAAAATATTTTTTTTTAATGAGGCATACGAAGTATTCTAATAAAAGTCACAGTGAAGGGTAACCATTTAAGACCGTAAACGGACTTGTGACTTGTATTTAAAATAAATGTATGTATGACAAAAAACTACAAGAAACAATCAAATTACTTCGAAATCCCTTTCTTAAACCAATAAAAAGTTTGTAGCTATCTCTTTTTCAATCCCAATTAATTCACACTTAAAGTTTCAAGTCCAACTTTGAAAGTAGTTCCAAATCTATCATCGCCAAAATACAGACGGTTTTATTTGTAGGAACTTTTTAATTTCGCCCATAGTGCAATATGTGGGAACCATTGTGTTTTTGAGAGCAGCGAAAGTTGGTTATGAATTGTTTTCGAAATTCAAATTCAATCGGAGCGTCCGCGGGGAGATCGTGAAATATGGTTTTAAATTTCGTCGAATATGTTTCCATTTAACGCCTTGTAAAACAGTTTCAAATTTGGAACGGTTAATCGTATGAATTACTCGATACTAAAACCATTTTAAAAAAGTTTGATCTTATGTCAGATTGCAATTTTTTCAAAAAGGAAATCTTTTTTTACTGGGATTTCTTTATTGAATTATGATTGAATTAAACCATAATGTTCAAGTTCAGTTAAATTTTGTACGTTATGTTTTTGTAATAAATATATCCTTTTCTAGTACACATCAAATAAGTTGGCCGTCTGTACTCGTAGACTTGAAAATCTCTGATATTAATCTTATCATCATAACTGTTTTCCTTTTAACATTGATGAGTGTGAGACATAAGCTGATTGTCTCTTTTTAAAACGTTAATGTGATTTCCTTCCTTTGTAGTGAATGTGGAAACGAACAACAAATCAGCGTATGCAACGCCATTCATCACACAATAAACTTCAGTGTTGAGACTAGGGTTGCCAACTGACTCGGAATTTCGTGTTCTTCAATGATTGTTGTGAATTTATTATAATTTTTTAAAGGGGACACTGACATATCAACGCACAGATCAAACCACTTGCTCTACGCATTTGAAATAAAAGCTTATGTAGTCTATGGGTGCACTTAGAGAGGATTCCCCGTAATTCCCGCGGGAACGGAAGTTACGAGATTTTTCCTTTTACGCAGGCGTACCTATTCTAAGAATTATAATTTATATAAGTTTTACAGTATACACTTTTATATCCCGATGTAGGTACCTGCGAAGGTGTCGAATTTTTTAATAGCGCGAAAAATCAGAGCTCGCCAATTGAATCGACGAACTGAACTTTGCGATTGTTCTTTTATTTTGAGCGAGATAGCAGGAGAAATTTTGTTTTAATATCCTTACTATAAAGTCGTTATTTTATTGTGTCTTCTTTCTTTTCCATTCGGCGGTAGGTGACAATATTCTGCGATATGCTGTCGAATATTGATTATGCCACCTAAAAATGTGGTAATACTGTACCAAAACAAGCAATTATTGTGGTAAGCAGTTTCTTTGAAAAAAGAAATGAACTTAGTATTATCACCCCTAGTTTCCTGGTTTACATAGTTGGCAACCCTAGATGTGACCCTTAACTTCAACTCGGTGAGTATGAAAAGTTGCACGGTCGGCCAATCGCCAGTCGTGTCGAGAAAATGTCTATAAATGTCAGCTTTTTTGTATCCAATTAATTATTATACGTATACCTATTTATTAAGTATTTGTTTTATCCATGACTTTGTAAAAACTGACAGTATTTTCATCCTCTCTTTTAACCCCGTCTCCCCCCATTTTTCGGAATAAAAAGTAGTTCCACAGGGTCAACTCTTTACCAAATTTCATCAAAATCGGTTCAGTGGTTTAAACGTTTAAACGTAACAGGCGGATAGACAGAGTTACTTTCGCATTTACATATACCTTTTTCTAATAAAAATATGAAAAGTCACGGTCGACGGCCTCTCGCTAGAAAAAGTTTATAGACGTCAGCATGGTTCCAATTATGTTTTCAGTTTTAGTTCCTGTATATTGTCTGTGTTCGGAACATGTGCTTGTTACGAGCACGAGTTATATATATTTTCTATAACCTTTAACTATTTGAATGATTTCGTTATCAAACTTAAATTTAAATATCTTTTACCATATTTCAGGCATTAAATAGAGGCTGATTTTATATTTAAGGTAAAATTATCGAATTAGTAAGCTTACTAACCTAATTTTTTCGGTTAAATGGTAGATAATGGTTTAAGCCTAAGTTATTTTAAATATTTATTTGCATTTTATTCCAACAATTTAGTTCAATTCATAACTGCATCTTAACTATATATTTTATCGCTGTAACACAAAACTAAACTCATTTAACTTAAGTTATTATCCACGAAAATGTCATCCATCATATTTGGTAAGTTAACTTTCTTAATTATATTTTAATTAGTTTAATCTTTGTATACTACATACTTAGTTCTGGGGCCGATCAATACATCATTTCGTAAATTGAACAACTTACAAGGCACTATCTAAGATTGACCATTCTTAATACAAATTTCCTCGTTGAGAAAAGAAATCATCTTATACAGTTATAATTTTAATTGAGGAAATTTCTATAAGAGAGCGATGTTGCAATGACTTCGCTTTCTCATAAAAAATTTCGTTGTTTATCGTTAACTCCAAGAAGTCGATACTTTATAAACCATGAAAAAAAATAAGTTAATAATCCGATTATTGTCATTACAACCTGACCGGGAATAGAACCCGCGGGGCTTTGTGACCCAAATTCAAGTGCATTTACTATTTCTCTAAACATGCTGGCTATCTCACACTAGCTAGATAAATATGGCAGATAAGATAAATAAATAATAAATACCTATATACGGGACAAATTACACACATTGAGTTAGCCTCGAAGTAAGTTCGAGACTTGTGTTACGAGATACTTACTCAACAATACCATAATTTATAATAAATACTTTTATAGATAAACATCCAAGACTCAGGCCAATCAGAAAAAGTTCTTTTCTCATCATGCCCTGGCCGAGATTCGAAACCCGGGACATCCGGTGTCACAGTCAAGCGTACTACCGCTGCGCCACAGAGGCCGTCAGATAAGCTAGCATCTGAATCTGAATCTCAATGCCATACAGCTGAACATGACTTTTCAGTCATCAAAACCGTTGGCTCTATCTACCCCGTAAAGGATAAAGACCTAACTATATGTATGTATGTATACCACAAAAAAAATTCTCAGCAAATTGGAAGCAAATCTCAGACATGATAAATAACATTTCCAAACAATGCAAACGAGATACATGGTACAGTCAACAGGATATCGAGTTACGCTTTATGTAGCTCTATGTCGCGGTAAAAGATCCTAATTTTCAGTGAATTTGGATATATTGATGTGCTGTGGAATGTACATGTTCGGGTTGATTGTGATTCGGATGCACAAAGCGACGCCAAATTGGATTGTTGGTTGGTACCCTGGATGTAACCACGTTTCATTTCAATCGCCCCTTGTGGCGGCCGCAGATTAAAAGGGAATGTGATTGCGTTAGCAGTTATTTATAGATCGATACATATAATGAAAAACAAAGAATCCCAAGTTTAAAAGCCTATCCCTTAGTCTCGCCTTTTACGACATCTATAGAAATGGGGCGGAGTGAGTGGTCCTATTTTTTTTAATTGGTGCCGGGAACCACACAGCGATAGTTTTTCGCGCGATAAAAACGGCGTCGCGCGTGCTATGCTACGAGGGCTGTGCACACGCTAGTTCGAACTACATGAAGTAGGTCGCAAATGCAAGTAGTAACTCGTAATTAACGAAACATGTGTGTTTGTGTTTCATTAGACAACGTCAACAATTTGTGATGAGTGTAGCAGATATTCGGCTGTTTTAGTTCGGTGCTAGTTTGATGTGGAATTTAGAATGCATCATTGTAGAAGTATAGTATAGTACTACCTGCTTAAATTTACAGTGAAATTTGAATGGAATTTAGTAAAATGTACGGATCATTTAGGTTGATATAATATTTGAAAACAAAAAGAACATAATAAAGGAATTAAATACATGAAAGGCATTGATAAGACATTAAAATTTTAAATTAGGAATGGAATAAATCAGAACTTAAAACTCATACTTTGGGTTCAAATGTAAATTATGTATGTTCATTTATTCCAAAATTTATTGTATCATCTGAACTCTCCAAAATTCAATTTTACAGGCCAGGCCAGTAAATCAATTTTATTTGGGTCTTCAAATGAAAATACCAATTAAAAAGAGCGTATAAAACTTTAGAAATGTAACAATTATTGTCTATGAATAATTCAAACATGGAATAGTAATACATTTGAAAATGGAACCGCCAACGTCGCCAAAGCCGGCAACAATGTGAGTACTCGTCTTAATGGCACTTAGCGACAACTTGCTCTAAAGCGCAGAAGTATACTTTTGCAGCGTAAAATATAAATTCGCTTAATGACGCAGCTTCCGTTCCGTTCCAAATCATTTTCATATTTCCCCAGTCAGACTTGCGGAATTGGATTTTGTTTTTATCGTTTAAAAAGAAATAAAGATGGCGTCTCAGTTGCTTTTGATGTCTTTCTTTACATTTTCATTCCGTTTGCCACTGAAGTCTTGATAGAATAATTTAATATTCATTCATTTTCATATTATTTGAAGGCAGAGTTAAATGTTTGCCTTTACATGTTTAATTAAAGGCCTTTATGTGAAAATAGAGCAGTGAATGTGACATTTAACGTGTTTCGTGTCAGAATACTTGAACGTTAGATAATTTAATTTTAGTGTAAATAAACTATTACATTTCATTAGTCCGTACTCGGTCACTATCTGAAATTCAAACCTACATCTATACTAATATTATAAAGCTAAAGAGTTTGTTTGTTTGAACGCGCTAATCTCAGGAACTAGTGGTTCGAATTAAAAAATTCTTTTTGTGTTGAATTTACCATTTATTTAAGGAAGGCTTTAGGCTATATAACATCACGCTGCAACTTTTTGGAGCGAAGAAGTACGGGAAAATGTGAAAAAAAAAACGGGGAAAATTATTCATCCTTGAGGGCTTCAATGATGCCCAAAATAACTATTCCACGCGGACGAAGTCGCGGGCACAGCTAGTCTACACTAATATTATAAAGAGGAAAACATTGTTTGTTTGGTTGTAATAGGCTCAAAAACTACTGGACCGATTTTAAAAATTCTTTCACCATTCGAAAGCTTCATTATCCACGAATAACATAGACTATATTTTATTTTGGAAAAAAATAGGGTTCCGTAATAATTTATAAAAATAATTGGCAAAATAGCATTTGCCGGGTCAGCTAGTACTTAATATATGTGGTTTCTATTTCAATTTTTGTTCATAACACTTATTTTTTTCACATTTGCCGTATGGTTCCCTGCAACTATAGAAAAAAGAATAGGATCACTCCATTTTTTTCCATGGATGTCGTAAAAGGCGACTAAGTGATAGGCTTATAAACTTGGGATTCTTCTTTAAGGCGATGGGCTAGCAACCAATCAATATTTCAATCTCAATTTTATCATTAAGCCAAATAGCTGAAAATAGCCTATCAGTCTTTTCAATTCAGTTGGCTCTGTCTACCCCACAAGGGATATAGACGTGGCCATATATATCTATGTACGTACCACTCTTATTACCTTTATCGTAGATGGTATACGTGTATATATCGCCCACTGTACACAACTCATATCTAATTGAAACCGGAGCGCTAACAAAATAACACTAATTGAAATCTCCTCCGCTGAATACTGACACAAAGGATAGTACTTACTTGTACTTGCTTAACACAAACAACTAAACACGCTTTGATTGTGTAAAATGATGATACACAAATTATACGAAAAATTCGGATTTTGATATTGTTTTTCCAGACTAAGACATGTTTTTTACATACTACTTACACACATATAATCACGTCTATGTCCCTTACGGGGTAGACAGAGTCAACAGTCTGAGTACAGTTATGAGTATGTTGAATATCAAAGGTCAAACACAGACTACTTACTTGGTCTTCCAACGGGAGCGAAGCCCAGGGAATAGCTAGTATATAATGAATATTTTTGAACGGAAATACCACACTAGCTGGCAACATTGATATCCGCTCCACATACGAGACCGCTGACCTCCAATTGGCTATATTCCATATTTTGGTAAAACTATGCAATTTTGTATACAACCGTATATGTATTTTTATTTCACACTAGATTCTGCCCGTAGCTCCGCCCGCGTTCAATGAAAAACCTCATTTAAATCCCGTCCCGGTGGGAATTTCAAGACGAACCCTTTTTATGATCAACTACATTATGCCTTTCAGCTTCCTGTACATGGCACTTTCGGCTGTACATTTTTGTCAGCCACTCAGTAACAAAAGTATGATTTTGGATTAAGAAATTTTCTCTAGCTAATAACACGAGTTCTCCCTGTTCTTAAAGAAGGAGTTCCTCATGTTTGTCTAAATAAAAACATTTTGTTGTTTTACATACATATTCCCACGTCTATATCCCTTGCGGGGTAGACAGAGCCAACAGTCTTGAAAAACCCGAAAGGCCCCGTTCAGCTGTATGGTTCTATGATGGAATTGAGATTTTATAGTTTTGATGGCATAAAATAAATAATCCTTTCATATTTTTTTCAATCTTTTTATTTCACCGTGGCAGACTCTATTTTGCACCCCTCAAACTACTTATACACAAATATTTGTTCATAACAAAATATTCTAATTCGGAAAGTTCACAAACTTTGTTATCCATCTCATATTCTAAAACAAAGATTAAATTTTCGACGGTGAATAATTTTAGAAACAGCTGTTTATTTCTAGTTCTGAACACAGCGTGTTTATTCATAACTTCTATTTCAAGAGATCTCGTTCATGTTAGAAGCTTTTTGTTATAAGTACCTACATAATAACTTAAGTTAACATTTTATGCAAAAGCTGCTTACTTCTACTATTAGTCTAAGCGTCTTAGATACGCTCCAAAATGCGTGATTCGAGAAATTCCTCCGAGGAATGTTCCAGTTCTGGGGAGGAGCCTGGGGGACGTAAGTTTAAAATGCCCGAATTAAAAATCGAAATGAACAGGTTCAAAATAGACTATTTTCTCTGTTATATATACTTAAAGTTATGTCGTGTGGTTCCCGGTATTTTGGGATAGGACAACTCATCTCTTTCTCATGGATGTCACAAAAAGCATCTAAGGGATGGAGTAATGAACTTGATTTAATTTCTAAGGTTTCGGGCTAGCAACCTGTCACTATGTTAATCTCAATTCTATCATTAAGCCAAACAGCTGAACGTGGCCTATCAGTCTTTTCAAGACTGTTGGCTCTGTCTACATACATACATATCATCACGTCTATATCTATACTTGGTAAATTTTTTTTTATATTTACGTAAAGACAAAATAATACATATTTGGCTTAATTCACGTTCAACATTATTATGTTATAATGTTTGTTTGGCAAAATTAACATATACACAAGACACAATACAAGAGAAAGTGACACGCTCACCGCAAATGGAAGACGAATTATTTAGAGATGTGTTCTGAAATTACGCGAAAATTTATTTTGTCTCTGCGTACGGATACACATTCATTCTTTAATCACAAAGAAATAAAAAATATGGCTTAGATCGATACTTTAAAATTATAGTAAATAAGTTAAAATTTATAAATATTTCAGGCGGACGAAGTCGCGGGCAACAGCTAGTTGTATGTATGTATGTTTGTATATTTAACTTGTGTATTATTCCTCGCTTCTGTGTCAAGTTATTAAATTTCAGAGTCCACTCTTCCTCACGAGAAGCGCAGAACGAGGCAGTCATTATAACTTGCCGATGCGCCGGTATACCTGCCAACAAGCAGTTTTACAAGTACATGCTTAAACTAAATTTCAGCACAATGTAAATAGTTTTAAATACTTAATTTTTTGGTAATAATTTGAATCATTTTATGTTATTACGTATATTTTGTCTTTTTCATGTGTTAAACAATTGAACGACTAGATTTAGTATGTACTAGCTGTGCCTGCGACTTTGTCCGCGTGGAATAGTTATTTTAGGCATCATTGAAGCCCTCAAGGATGCTCCTTCCCCGATTTTTTTCACATTTTCTATTATTTCTTCGCTCCTAATAGTTGCAGCTAGACGTTATCCAAACATACATATAATAAAACTGTAACTGAACTTTGTCTGTACATTGAAGATATTTAAGAAAAAAATATATAAGGCTAAAACAATTTTTTTTTAAATTTTTGTCTGTCTGTATGTTTGTACGCGCATCACGCAAAATCTAACGAACGGATCTGAACGAAATTCGGCACAGATATAGTTAGTAACCTGGATTAGAATATAGGCTACTTTTGATCCTGAAATTCTATCCCAAGGGGATGAAATAGGGGGTGTAAGTTTGTATGGAACTTCGTCATTTTTAAATCGATATAAAAAGCTATTAATAATTTTAATACAAAGACTGATAGATAAAACTGTAGTCAAAATCTATACTAATATTATAAAGCTGAAGAGTTTGTTTGTTTGAACGCGCTAAGCTCAGGAAGTGCTGGTTCGAATTGAAATAATCTTTTTGTGTTGAATACACCAATTATCGAGGAAGGCTTTAGGCTATATAACATCACGCTGCAACTGTAAGGAGCGAAGAAATAATGGAAAATGTGAAAAAAACACGGCGAAAATTATTCACCCTTGAGGGCTGCAATGATGCCCAAAATAACTATTCCACGCGGACGGAGTCGCGGGCACAGCTAGTATAGCCTAAAGCCTTCCTCGATAAATGGTCTATTCAACACAAAAATAATCTTTCAAATCGAACCAGTAGTTCTTGAGATTAGCACATTCAAACAAACAAACAAACTCTTCTGTTTTAAAATTAAATATATAAATGTATACGAGACTAATAACACAGATTAATTTAGCCTCGATGTAATTTCGAAACATGTGTTACGAAATACTAACTCAACGGTACCTACTACATTTTATAATAAATACTTATAAGCATAAACATCCAAGACCCAGGTCAATCAAAGAGAATTCGTTACTCATACCATACCCTGCCCAGGATTTGAAACCGGGTTCTCCGTTATCACAGACAAGCGTACTACCGCTGCACCACATAGGCCGTCAAATTATAACTTCAATCCGTTGTCAATTTATTACTTGGAATAATCTGATACAACGAGTAAGCTTTACAATTGCTACGGAAATTCGTAGCACAAACTGAAGCAATTGGCGTTTTGCTACGATATTTCGTAGACAACCTCTACGAATAATATCTAGTACTCGAATTAATCAGTGAAATGCTTTTAGATGTACCTTTTTAACCATTAAATAAATATATCTTAAATTTATAAATACTACAAGTATTAAACGCGCATGTGACGTACCTTTTTTATTATATATTTCGTTGTTGTATCTCTTACATCACTAAGAGAGGAGTTTAAAATGCCCACTAGAATGAAGCACAAGAACTATATACATATATGTTATATATATTTTATTATTAGTACAGGAATATTTTTAAAATCCAAATAAATGAAATTAAACGTCAAAATATTATTGTCTATTCTATACGATATTAAAAACATATAACTTAAAAAGCTTAATTAAGAAACAAAAATGGAACCGAATTATTTAAACAAATTACTATGTTCGTGTAAAATCTTGATAAAACACGAATTATTTTAGGCAAATTACCGAAGTATTGTGCCTTTCATGTGAATTTTACGTTTTCAACAGTCCTGTAACAGTCATGAGGTCGAGGGAATTATTTGATTTAATAAGCGATCTAACTTATTCGGTTTTTCAAATTTAATTTTGTTTTTGTTTTTTTTTTTTGTTTTTATGGACTTCTCTTCTTCTCACACCACTTTACCTAAGTCGATGTTATGTCAGATTTGACGTCGCCATCAATGTTCTCAAATGCGTGAAGTACAGATACCAAGTATTTCTATGGTCAATGTAGTAAATAAAAACTTATTATATTGGGGTAGACAGGGCCAACAGTCTTGAAAAGACTGAATGGCCACGTTTAGTGACAGGTTGCTAGCCCATCGCCTAAAAAGAATCCCATCGTTGGAAAGAAATGGAGTGGTCCTATTCTTTTTTGTATTGGTGCCGGGAACCACACGGCGGTCATTGTAGTATATATCTCAAAAATTACCGGCCCCAATCAAAACTTTGACAGCACACAGTAAACTGTATGCAGATTGAATTGAACGTGAAAGCTCGCAATAATTTCAGTTGCATCGCATGCAGTCACTGCACAATAGTAACGAGCCATTGTGTGAGCACTTTGCGTAAATTGGGCTCTAAGTCTGGTGTGAAATTGCCTCATGGACGCCCTTATATCTGGTTTAGAAAATACTAGCTTTTGTTAGCGACTTCGGTCGCGTTTTTTCCTATTATGCAGTTAAAAGTAGCATACGTTCTCTCTATCTTTGTACCAAATTTTATCAGTTTTATATAGGTATATATAATATATATATATATATATATATATATATATATATATATATATATATTATATATATATATAATATATATATATATATATATCATATAATATATATATATATATAATATATAATATATATATATATATTATATATATATAATATATATATATATATATATATAATATATATATATATATATATATATATATATATATATATATATATATATATATATATATATATATCTTACAAATATATATAACACACATATATATATATGTGTTATATATATTTGTAAGAAAAAGGTGTTAAAATGGCGATGATTCTATTATTTATTTATTTAAAAAAAAAGTAATGAAAACGACATTCAATATCACAAAAGGATAAGCAGGTTATATAAAAACTGTCTGGGCACATCTCCAAAAAAATGTAACTTTCTCAAACCCGCCATCTTTATTTCCTAACTGACACTCAACCTGTCAGATGTCAACATTTCTGGCTGAAATTCTAAGGCATTCTCGCAAGGAGTTTGTTTATTTACTCGTCAGCGGCGCAATGGTTACTGGCCTGATATAGTAATCATAAAAAATTAAAATCTAGCCTAATTACCTAGAAGAAAAAACAATTAATATAGCTGAACGTGGCCATTCAGTCTTCTTAAGACGGTTGGCTCTGTCTACCCCGCAAGGGATATAGTGACCATATGTAAATAATGTATTGTGTGTAGATGTAGTCTCTGCCTACCCCTCCGAGAAAAATTGGTAGTATGTATTGTGTGTGAATGAAAACCTTTGGTTTTGAATTGGTTGAAAAACAAGCAAATCTGATAGAGATGGACATAAATGAACGACTAAGAGATAAAGGCTACAACATAACACGCAACTGGAAGAGAAATCTAAGAAATATCCTTTATTAAATGATTATTCTTAGCACGAAACTAGTAATTTATCCTGAAAATTAATAGAATGTTCCGAATTTCCTTTGGTTTCACAGAAGTCTGGGATAATACATTATTTATTTTCGGCACGCTCAACCTATTCGACTTGTTAGCACTAAGAACGATCAATTTAATCTTCAAAGCTTTTTCCTTAGGTTGTTTCTTGAGAAAAGGCGTCATTTCGGTTTTCGTGTAATTTCGAGGCCGAGTTTTACGTTAATTGAAACAAAAAACTGTTTTTAATATTTTCGTTTTCGGAAACATTCTTCATGAGGAATTATTTGGCACACTTTTTGTTCTTATTTATTACAATATTTTAGTGTCGAAATCCATATAAGTAGTCTAGTTTGTAGACCAACCGGTACTTTTGCGGCGTGGGTACATAAAGTCAATCGAAATCTGTAACATTGATCGGAGTCAGTCTGTGTACACTGACTTATTTTTCCACTGGATTGTCGTAATAGGTGAACTAGCTCTTTCGGGAGGACAAACCCGGGGCAAACATATATAACGTCACATAATAAAAATGGTGTAAACCTAGTTCTTCGTTACATAAAATGCTGTAAGCGAAGGCTTTAATGGCCGAATATAGATAATATTATAAACCAAAAGTAAATACTTAATTAAATCTGACTTTTGCACGTCGATGATAAATGCAATTATAAATATAAAAAGGTCACATAATGAGATGGGACATAGTACCGTGTGGTTACCGGCATTTTAGTAAAGGACCACTTCATCTCTTTCCCATGAATATTATAGAATCAATAAACTTAATAGATCAATAAACTAAGGATTCTTCTTTTAGGCGATGGGCTAGCAACCTCACTATTTGAATCTCAATTCCATCTTTACATCATACAACTAAACGTGGTCTTTTATTATTTATGAGACTGTTGGCTCTGTTTTTTAGATCAATTTTAGGTATAGACGTGATTATATGTATGTAGAAATGATATTCAAACCAATACTTACCTAGCAAATAACCTAGGCACCCAAAAACCATTATCTCAGCAGTATTTATAGAGGCGAAGACAAACCAGCAACTTGCCTCATAATTCTTGTGTGGTGTTTCTGACTATTTCCTGTGCTTCATGAATATCCGTAGAAATTCGTAGAAACTTCGTGCTAATTCAGAACAGACATAAGTAAACAAGCCGCTACTTTAAATTAGGTGCAGTTCATTCAATTCTGGTTTCTCTTGCGGTTGCAATAAGACTCACAGTGTGCATCACTGTCGAGTTACTTAGTGGTAAAGATATAAATATCGGGCTCTTAAATAAGCGTTGGGTGTTGCGTTGAAAACACGCGTGATTTTGTTCAACAGAAGTAAATCTGAGAAACGTGGTATACGGCCCAATAAACTCACTTATCCTACAGATAGTGAGAGAGAGAGAATAATATTAATATTGTGAAGTTGACGTTGTTGATGAAAATGCTGCAGTGCAGTTTGTTACCGCTTCTTCTGCACTGACGCCTTGGAAGCGGCAGTAAACTTAGTTTTTAAGTAATTTATTTGACGTCAACCAAGTTGTTAAACCATACGACAATTATTAAGCGATATAATAATATCCTATAATAATGAATAAAAAATTTGAATTTGAAAAAAAAAAAAAAAAAGTGCAAATACTTTATGTTATCCGAAATATAAGTCCCTGCTCCATATTAAAAACTGTTTTGTTATCTCTTTTTTTCGTTAGTAAAGATAATACATACATACAAAAAATCATTCATCAGCCTTTTTCCCCGGAAGGGTAGGCATAGACTACATCCTACTACTATTATAAAGGCGAAAGTTTGTATGGATGTATGGATGTTTGTTACTCTTTCACGCAAAAACTACTGAACCGATTACCATGAAATTTGGTATGTAGGTAGCTGAAGACCCAGAATAACACATAGGCTACTTTTTATCCCAGAGTTCCCGCGGGATTGATAGGGTTTCCATGCGGACGAAGTCGCGGGCGGCCTCTAGTATAACAATAATAATGTCATTATACTTAAGCCTGGAAAAGAATTCCGATTTTACTATTTATCGCTTGTTCTGCTTATGTTCGTAAGTTACCTTTTAGTGCAAAATGTGTTTTCAATAAAATCAATTGCAACAGTTGTGAAAGAATTACAAGGCTGTTCATTGGGTAGAGACCCAATGAACAGCCTTGTAATTCTTTCACAACTGTTGCAATTTTTTTAAATATTAAGAATGCACTAAACTGGCGAGTTTGCATGAAAAGAGATTATTTATGCTAGCGGTCGAGGAAATTGGGAATAAGTAGTCTCTACCTACATATCCAGAAACGAAGGCGTGATTTTATGTATACATGTTACATTCCACTTCCTGTAAAAACGCTGTTTTCGTAGCCCCACACTACATGCGGTAACTGACGACGACAGCATCGACCCGCTCGCAAGATTTACAATCTTGCTGAATGTAAATGAATTCGTGAAGTGCTGAAACATGAACCTACTACGTGGTGAGCGTTTTTCACTTCACCTCCTTCAGAAAATGAGAAGTTAACATTGCTTTCACACTAAAATGGAAAAGATATAAGTATTGTATTTTTGTTTGCATCGAATAAGTCAAGAACTACTTCTTTGGCTGATTCGTGAAGAGTTGAAACATGAACCCACTATGTAGCTTGGTGGACAACTTTCGTATCTCCTTGAGAAAATGAGGGAACTTCAACATAAGTAACATAAGTAAGTAAATATATAAGTCCATACTTCCTTATAATATATATTCCTATAAAAGTACATACTAATATTATGTAGTGTTAAAAATTATATTTTTATTTGCAACATATAACAGACACTACGGCGATTTTGACATAGTGATCTATTAGACCTCCAGATGACAATAGGCTAATTTTCCACGTTAAAAAATCCTCGGGCAAAGTCTAGTAGGTATCGTTTAATTTTTCGTCGTCTTTCAAACAAATTTCTCAAGTGAAAATTTAAATAAAGATGAAACCATATTGTGGAAACATTGAAATCACAATAAATTTTATAATAAGGTAAGGTATTAAATTTAATAACTATTCTTTGGTCATTAATAAATCATCTAAAAACTACTTAAAGGATTATCCTACCTCCATTTATCTTTATGGCAAGTTAATACCTTGATTAGTTTCGCAGTAAATTTAACCGATATAATTGTAGAAATGTTATCGAATAAATAGAGTGTTTTCGCCATAAGACGTATCGTTTCCGTGGTGTAGCGGTTATCACATCTGCCTAACACGCAGAAGGCCCCCGGTTCGATCCCGGGCGGAAACATTATTTTTAATATTTTTTTTTATCATTTTTAATTATTATGGCACAGAATATTATAGGTACGTTAAAATTCCTGTCATACGGTCAGACGGAACTTGCTTAGTGTAAAAGTTTATTTGGCGATTAACTAATTAACCAGGAAAATGATGTCTACATTTCACAAAACCACACCCGGCTTTAAATTGTGTACATGCTCAGTAATAACATATAGTTTATATCTATATATGTATATATGAATCACCCCGTTAGCTGCGATAATCCGAGGGAACTATTTATTGCCACATAAAACGGGAACAATCTAAATTGCTTTGTGTACAATATTAATTCAATTTACGCACACACGTGTACACGTATTGTGCTATATTGAATAATTAAAATTTACATTTCTGTTGGTTAGTTAATTTGTTTAATACATATAATCACGTCCATATCCCTTGCGGGGTAGAGGGAGCCAACAGTCTTGATGATGAAAAGACTGATAAGCCACGTTTAGCTGTTTAGCTTTCTAATAGAATTGAGATTCAAATAGTGGCAGGTTGCTAGTCTGTCGCCTAAAAGAAGAATCCCAAGTTTATAAGTATATCCCTTAGTTTTTAATGTTTGCGTTAATTTTCAAATTTAGTTAGTAACATGCCTTTAACATTCCGTACCGTTTGCATGTTTCCCCTGGGAGACCGTGGTTCGGGCAACAATCGAGGGTGAATTTAGGCAATCACAGCCTGGATTTTTTTTGTAATAATACTTTAAGAAGACCTAGACGAACGTATCTTGATCAAATTAAGGACGTCCTGGTAAAGGGTCAGGTCAAGAGTACCCGAAACCGCCGAGCTTGCATGAAGAGAGTTATAAATGTGGATGAAGCGAAGGAAGTATGCAGAGATCGTGGCAAGTGGAAAGATGTAGTCTCAGCCTACCCTCCGGGAAAGAGGCGTGTTTTTATGTTATGTTATGTAATACTTTAGCTTTTACGACATGAAAAACAGAGAAGACATAAACTAAATTTAACATATATATTATTTAGCTTAACAATAGTTTATGCATAAATGCTACCCGGACAATCGCAGGGAACGATTAAGAAATTTAATAAAGAAAATGTAAATAGGAACTCATTTTATTGTAAGGATTCCTCCGCGTGTACCTCGCCACCGCTGTACTAATGAAAATTCTTTTGTTTCAGGTATGTTCGGCCAAGCAAGGTTTGCCAAACTTTAATTAAACTTCGCCAACTTTATAATTTTCGAAATTTAATTAAATATTCAATTCTAAAGTTATAGTTTTGACAGTTGCTATAATAGAAACATTGTAGGTAAATTGAGCAATTTTTTTCAATTAAGGTAAGCAGTAAATCTTTCAGTCTTTGCTAGACTGTTGGCATGTTTGCATGTATGACCTGAATAACCTGAATACTGAAGACATTGATACCGAAAAATCCCACAAAAACCGGACCAACAACAGAAACATTAATCCTGACACAGTTCCAACAAAAATATCAAAAGCCAGTACCAGTAACAAATAGCGAAACTATAGATAATAACTCTACACTGGTTTTTTTTTCTCAGCACATTCACACCCTGTCCCAAATGTTTAATGTTTGGGTTAATTTTCCTTTTAGTTGGACCACATTGAAAAGTTGTAGAAATTTTTCTTTGTGTTTATGAAAGTATAAAAATATTTTGAAATGGCATTGATTTACTTGTCTATACTGTACACTTGAACACCTGTGTGTAAAAGAGGGAAGGATCTTTTGTAAAACAGTAAAAACAAATTGTCTGTCTAACCAGACTGAAATGCGACCTCATTAGTTATTACAAATTCCCCATGGAAAAACACCATTTGACGTACACTTGACCTTTTCTTTAAAGAAAACGTCTATTATAATTAAATATGCTTTATTTTTGTCTCGAATTGATATAATATCTCAACATTAGAAATATATATACACATTTTTTCTTATCTAGATTACAATCATTATCTAAGATATTTTATGGTTTACATTTTATTAAAAGCAAGTAAAATCAAGTAAAAAAACGGGCCACGTTGTAAATTCGACCTTTTTCACGAAGCGGGCGACGGCATGAATATGCAATGAACGTAACAGTGCATTTGGACAAAGATCCCGCTGCACAAAGCCAGTTTGCGGCCGCCTATGCTTATCTCAATTCAGTGGCCGTATGAAAAAATCGATGTTTACTGTTTATTTGAATTCCGTAATTCTGTTATCGAATTTTTAATTTTCGATGGTTTGATGATGAAATCTTTTTCAACATGGGATTCTTTTTTTAAGGTGATGAGCCTTTTTATGCGCTGTGTCTACCCCGTAAGCAACAAAGAATATATGTATGTTATACTAAATGTTTTGCGTTTTTTCGTGCCAATATAAAAAAAATATTTATCTATTTATGTAAACTAATAGTAACATTAATTCTATCTTAATTCTATACTTTGTTTTTAAAACATTGTTAGCCATCACAAAATAATGTGATACATCACTTATTGAATCAGAATATCATACACCCTGTTGTTTTAGTCGAAATCTCAGGTCCTAACATAGTCATAGCTATCAAGTTATCCAAAATAAACGTAAAATAGTTATAAAAATGTTTTTTTATACTAATGTTTAACAATATAATATATGTTATATCGTATACATTTAAGTTAATTACAAACATTTACCGTAAGTAGGTCGGAACCTTTCATCCCCTCCTTAACATGGGATTAATTAAAATGAATATTTTCCGAAACGGCTTCCGCCGAATGTTAGCTCGTTCCGATCGGCCCAAACGGATTAATTGAAATATATCGCAACGTTATCCTGTTGCCCTCGCAGACTGAAATTTGTATTATTTAATCTAGGAAATAGAAAATATTTTCTTACATACATACATATAATCATGGCTATATCCCATCAACAGTCTTGAAATGACTATAGGCCACGTTCAGCTTTTTGGCTTTAAGATAGAATTGAGATTCAAATAGTGACAGATTGCTAGCCCATCGCCTAAAAGAAGAATCCCAAGTTTGTAAACCTATGCCAAAGTCGCCTTTTACGACATCCATGGGAAAGAGATGGAGTGGTCTCAACAACATATAAAATAATATAAAGTATATTTTGGGTAACATAGCATAAGAGAAAGAAAGAAAAAAAGGAATGATACCTTCTAAGTTTTCGTGCAAGTATCAAACAGCTTGATATTTTTGATTTATACGAGTACCTTCCTAGAGAATCATGGAACAGGTCGAGATCTGGTATTTTCTTATTGTACTCGTTGTAGGTAGTGCAAAAAAACTACTTCTTCACTTGAAACGCTAAGTCGATTTTTCAGAAATAGGTATTGTTTTTTTTTTTCTTGTACAGGCATTGCACCCGTACATCCATCTCAGTTTGGTCCAAAGGTTCGACTTGCAGAGAATGCCTTGTGGCATTAAGTCCACCTGTTGTACATTTAACGTGCTTTATGCACGTTTAAATAAATAAATAAATAAAACAACAAATATACTTATTCTCTTTTTAATATTTGTATAGGTTATCTATATACAAAATCTATTATTATATATATTGAATTCAATGTTTGCTTACGTCCTCATTGTTGTAATTAATCACACCACTTAATTGCAGATTATTGACGTATCAACATATTATCCACATATTAATTACGCATCTCGCTAATTTCATGTTGTCTAATAATACTTGACATTAGACTGAAATAGAGCAAGCAACTGGATGTGTAACCATGTTCCAATATGGGTTAGGTTCCCCTGCAAAGGTTTCGGAGATCAAACAAGAGTCGCTTATTGTACAACATACATACAAACATACATACATACATATAGTCACGTCCATATCCCTTACGGGGTAGACAGAGCCAACAGCCCCGAAAAGGCTGAATGGCCACGTTCAGCTGCTCGGCTTAATGATGGAATTGAGATCCAAATAGTGACAGGTTGTTAGCCCATCGCCTAAAAAAGGATCGCAATTTTATAAGTCTATCCCTTAGTTGCATTTTACGACATCCATGGGAACGAGATGGAGCGGTCGTATTCTTTTTTGTATTGGTGCCGGGAACCACACGGCACCCTGGGTTTCTCGCTTAAGGTGTTAAGAGGCAACCAGGACTTGGAGACGTCAAGTCTGAAATGAGAATAAAGAATGGATGATAGAGGTTGGCTGGAAGTGATTGCTTAGCGATAAGTCCGCCTTTGTTCTACATATTTATAATGTATGTTTGTACTACATAATGTATTTTTTATGGGCAATAAAGAAAATTTGTATTGTATTGTAATGCTGAATTTGATCTCCCGAGAGGGCAACAAAGTTTATCCCTTTGTGATTTTTGTCAAGAAATTATTCGCAGTGTTACGCCACTTTTAATTTACCAAGATAAAAATATAAAATCACACAAAGAGCTGGCCGAAAAATAAAAAAGCATCTCAACTGAACAATAGCTAAGTCGAGTAGAGATGTATTCTATTATTTGATACTTCTGCCATACTGAATAGACTCGTCCTAAGGTCGCATTCAATCGTTCAGTTCGTTAGCGTCGTGCATCCAGAATGTTAACTTTTTCATTCGTTCATTCGCTCAATCGATGAATCATCCTTTGAAAGGAATTTGAAATGAGAGCCACTCACTACGATTTTGTTGCCAGCTTTTTTATCCTGGCAATAATTTTTTGCGAGACGATGACTATTAAATTGATTTGCTGGACTTGTAGTAGGCATGTATAAGTAGCAAATAAATCATCATAATATCGACTTACTATTTTTTTCTTATAAAACTCTACCAACTCCATATCACGCCACTTTTAATCCATTATTTGACATTTTATTCAAAATTATGCCTGATCTGATGCAAATACATATTTGAATAGTTTTACGAATAATACACAAATAGTATAACTATAATATTTCTCCCTCGGTTTGACAAAAAGTGTATAAATGTAGCGTGAAATAAAAGCGCCATAATGCATTCACTTATTAATTAGACACGGCTCTGTAACTTATAAAGGCACAGTAAAATCAGTCTAGTGAACTAGAAATGAAGTCAGTGGCACGCGTTGAAAGTTTTTAGCATTTTTCCTTTGCTTGATTTTTAGTTCGCGTTCCTCTAGTTTAGAATTTTACCGGGAGCGTAATTTTTGTAGCGAACCGAGTTCATTCATATTTAATTGCACTCGTTATGTTTGAAATCTTACCATAGATCATTTCAGCCGTAGACAATTTTCTTCCTAATTAGTTGAACAAAGAGTGGGCACAGGAAAAGCTTTTTATCCTTGGTACGGCGACAGGTCTGAAGACAACGAGGAAAAAGGTTAAAAAATAAACCTACAAAAGAAGGTTAAATATTATTAAATTGTCATTACTTAAGTCTTTCTATCGGCCATACAGCTGAATGTGGTCCTGCTGGTGGTTCTGCAAAGACGTGATTGTATGTAAAAAGTAACATTCGTGTGCAACCAAAAAAAAATATATAGGTAAATTAAATAGAGGAATTTCAATATAATTCTCGAACATCATAAAAATAAAGTTCAAATTAATTACATAATAAATAATAGATATGTACATACCTACATATAATCACGTCTATATCCCTTGCGGGGTAGACAGAGCCAACAGTCTTGAAAAGACTGAAAGACAACGTTCAGCTATTTGGCTTTAAGATAGAATTTAAATTCAAATAGTGACAGGTTGCTAGCCCATCGCCTAAAAGAAGCATCCCAAGTTTATAAATCTACCCCTTAGTCGCTTTACGACATTCATGGGGAAAAGATGGAGTGACCCTATTCTTTTTTCTATTGGTGCCGGGAACCACACGGCACTCATTGGCAAATCATAAAAATTAAGTTCAAATTAATTACACAATAAATAATAGATATGTAACTTAAATTAATTAATGAAATAATCTTAACACAAGCCGCGCATACTACTTGTCACCGCCAGAGATTCCTGTGTTCAGTAGCGCTCATGTGTCTTAAATTTTGTAATGCAATAGTTACAAGATTTAATTAAACCGCCTTTTGTGACGTGCAGAAACTCCCAACTTGGGAATTATTCTACTTCCTACTATCCTCCTACTATTATAAAGGCGAAAGTTTGTATGGATGTATGGATGTTTGTTACTCTTTCACGCAAAAACTACTGAACCGATTACCATGAAATTTGGTATGTAGGTAGCTGAAGACCCAGAATAACACATAGGCTACTTTTTATCCCGGAGTTACCGCGGAATTGATAACACGCGGACGAAGTCGCGGGCTTCTTGTTCTTAATATAGCGGTAATGTGTTCTGTCGGCGGCATCCCGAGAAGAGTTTCCTTAAAGAAGAATTGAAACAGAGTCCGGATTCTGGAATAAGTCTGGAAGAACAAATGAAAGTCGATTAACACCAGCGGCATCCCGGCAAGAATATCCTCCGGGTGGCGTTCGATTAATCGCGGCAAATGAAGCTGCAAGCCCAGGTATTTTTAATTAAAGTCTAGACTTAGACGCCAAGCTAACACAGCAAGCTAGATAGATAATTCTTTAATCTCAACTATAGCGGTGATAAAGGAAATGAAGTTTAATAAAAAATGTTACTTATTTTATAGCTTTTGTCCGCAAACTTCGCATGTAGGTTGTATGTTTTTAAATACATATTAACACGTCTTTATTCCTTACGGGGGTAGATAGAGCCAACAATCTCGAAATGACCGAAAGGCCAAGGTTAAATTGTGTGAAAAAAAAACTAGTTTATATTGATGCGATCCCGACATATTGATACGTCAAACACATGTTATACGGAACATGAAAAAAATTACGGAACTTATCAAAATATCTCTGTGGATGACTTGTGATATATTTTGCTTTAAATAAAAAAATTATGTCAAAACTTTAACTTTTCGTAGTACACCTGAATTAACACGTATCATATATAGATGAATCACGTGAGTATATCCGAAAAAGTATTCTGGAAAAAAAAATTCCTCGTATATAATCTTAATCTCCAAAACAATATAATAGTTTGTCAACATAACATTGATAACATCGAACTGGATCTAACGCATCGCATCATTTATTCGACATGACAAAATGGCGGCATTTAACAAAATGGCCTCTATGATTTGCGATATTGAAGCAGATTTACTGCGACGGCTAATAACCAGTTCACAAACCATTTCGTTTGACTTCGGTTAATTGGATAGATAAATGTTGGAATAAATAAGATGATTGATAAATTAAATTTTAAAGATTTACGCATACAGACAAACAGACTAAAATAGCGACTTTGTTTTAAACTATGTAGTGAAGGATAGAGACAATATGGAAGATATACAAAAATCTGTACAAAAATCTATATATAGTTTTTTAGAGGTCAAGACCAAAGAAATCTGAATAGTTTTGAAATTCTGAACATCATATTAACTTAATGAGTTTTTCTATCAACTTTTCTATAGACGCGGCACAGGCATTATCTTCAGCATAAACAGCTTTACGTAGCTTGCATGAAACTGCATTAATAAAAAGGCTTTTAACACGTCCCACTGCTAAAGCAAGTAAAACGTTACCACAACAATCGCGCTATTTTCATAAGTGCAGATTAAAAATAACTCCGTTTATACACATTTACCTACATTGTTGAAGCAATAGAATTCGGAATAACAATGCTAATAGAAATGCCATATTGAACTTGAAACTATACGAATGTGTTGCCACCTTGCAATGCATGCAGTTTTCTTCGCTACAGTTGTTAAGTTATCAAATTACATTGAGATCTCAAAATTGAAATTGCCTACACTAGTTGTTCGCCGCTGAACTTCGTTCTCGTACATAATTAAAATTTTTATTAAATTCTGAATAACAACAATGACGTTACAGATTGAATGCCCCATGAACTATAAATTCTTTAAATAGATCGTACATAGCTTTTTAATTTCATCAAACTCAGACTAACAGTTCGAAAGTTATTACGTCACAAATATATGAAAACAAAAAAATATTATTGCCCCAAGTAAATGAAAACGTAATGGAGATTAATGTTGGTGATTACTTTAATTTCTGCCGACATTGGTACTTACCAATGTTTACCTCTTCTATAGTCTCATATTCTTCCGAATGCTATGGTTGCAACACACATGTGTGCTGTCTAAGTGCATTGCAAGTTGGTACATTGTATTATGTACTTGTGTAAAGAATAAATAAGGTTAGTTATTTTTAAATTTGTGTTGAACATGAACATGAACATGAACATTGGTACCACCCCAGCCAAGCAAAGCCTGACCCAGTCTAGCTGGATACACCAGGGGGCACAGATTTTATAGGGAGTGACACGCTCGGGGACGGGAGAGGAAGGCCGACCAGCCGCAACCAGTCGACCACAATCGACCGACTATACAGCCTATAGCCAATATAGGAATTGAGGAAGACGGGTATTGCGACGGAGGAGAGCGTTGATGTGTTGCGTCTTTCCTTCTTTCTTATTTTCTAGATCGTCTTTTAATGGTTCGTTGTCAGTTTCATTTATTTCGTAGGAATCTCATGCTGCTGTGATGAATTTTGTTATTTGTCGCGATGTCTGCCCATTCTGAAGAATATGTAGTGTAGGATTTCATGAGGCCTTCTTAATAAATTATGTAGGAATATTATCCCCGTTTTGATAGTTTTTGTGGTTCGGTTCGGTGGGCTGTTTCAGATCTGCACTCGCCAAGTCATTTCTTGCGCCATCTTCAAGCCTTTATTCTTGTCATCCAAATTTGCCTGTGGCTTTCTCTCAAGTTGGCCGCGTTGTGTCCAATATGAGTTCTTCCAGTTTGAGGTGTTGATTCAGCTTGTACTGTTGTTTCTAATGTGTCGTGTCTCTTGTATGTGCACTTCCAGTTGCAGCATTGGACCCTATGCGTCGTGTTTCTCCAATTAGTAGCATTGATTCCGATGTTATTTCACATGTTCACCGCCCTAGTTTCAATGCCGTCCGTATATTCTCTTACCGTATTTTTCCAGATCTCATTTTCGCCTCCAATGCCCGTGTTTCCTCAGGTTCCAATAGGATATCCATCAGTTCGCAGTATTAACTCTAGTACATCATGTTTTCTCGAATTCATGCTCTTGATTCCAATTTGTTGTGTGTCCTCAGGTTTGCAGCATTAATTATAAAATGACCTCTATTAGTTCGCAGCATTAATTCCAATACATAATGTTTTCTTGAATTCGCAGTCTTGATTCCAATACGTCATGATTCCTCAGATTTGCAGCATTGCTTCCAATATAATTCCCATCAGTTCGCTGCATTGATTCCAATATATCGTGTTTCCTCGGATTCAATCTTTTGATTTCCATACCTACGTTGCGTTTTCTCAGGTTCGCAGCATTGATTCCAATATGACTTCTATCAGTTCGCAGCTAAATTCCAATAAGTCATGTGTCCTCAGGTTCGCAGCACTGATTCCAATATGACCTCCATCAGTTCGCAGCGTTTATTCTAATACATCATGTTTCCTCACGTTCGCAGCATTGATTCCAATATGACCTCTATCAGTTTACAACATACTTTCCAGTACATATTTTTCTCGAATTCGTAGTCTTGATACCAATACGTTGTATGTCCTCAGGTTCGCAACATTGATTCCAATATGACCTCCATCAGATCGCAGCATTAATTCCAATAAGTCATGTGTCCTCAGGTTCGCAGCATTGATTCCAATATGACCTCCATCAGATCGCAGCATTAATTCCAATAAGTCATGTGTCCTCAGGTTCGCAGCATTGATTCCAATATGACCTCCATCAGATCGCAGCATTAATTCCAATAAGTCATGTGTCCTCAGGTTCGCAGCATTGATTCCAATATGACCTCCATCAGATCGCAGCATTAATTCCAATAAGTCATGTGTCCTCAGGTTCGCAGCATTGATTCCAATATGACCTCCATCAGATCGCAGCATTAATTCCAATAAGTCATGTGTCCTCAGGTTCGCAGCATTGATTCCAATATGACCTCCATCAGATCGCAGCATTAATTCCAATAAGTCATGTGTCCTCAGGTTCGCAGCATTGATTCCAATATGACCTCCATCAGATCGCAGCATTAATTCCAATAAGTCATGTGTCCTCAGGTTCGCAGCATTGATTCCAATATGACCTCCATCAGTTCGCAGCATTAATTCCAATAAGTCATGTGTCCTCAGGTTCGCAGCATTGATTCCAATATGACTTCTATCAGTTTACAACATACGTTCCAGCACATAATTTTTCTCGAATTCGTAGTCTTGATACCAATACGTTGTATGTCCTCAGGTTCGCAGCATTGATTCCAATATGACCTCTATCAGTTTACAGCATTAGTTCCAATACATCATTTTTCTCGAATTCGTAGTCTTGGTACCAATACGTTGTGTACCCTCAGGTTCGCAGCATTGACTCCAATACCTCTATCAGTTCGTAGCATTAATAACAATACATGACGATTTCTCGAATTCACAGCCTTGATTCCAATACGTCGTGTTTTCTTAAATTCGCGGCATTAGTAAGTCTTGTTTTCTGAAGTTCGCAGCATTCGTTCACATACATCGGTTTTCAGTATTTCCTCCAGATAATAGATCATAGCGTTGATTCCAATCTGACTTCTCCAGTTCTTAGCACTGATTCCAATACTCCATTTTTCCTAAATTTTTTTTTCAGCACTCAATTTTGATTCATGTCGTATTTCCTCCAGATTCCAGCATTGATTTTGATGTGTTGATTTTCTTCAGCTCGCCCTTCTTTTGCTTGCTGCGTGAGCTTGCGGCATGGCTTCCGATACTAATACACAATATTATGAGAGTTGGTTATGTCTTCTAGCTTCAGCTCGGCAACAGAGGCCGTATTTTTGTGACGTGGTTCTTTTCTATTGCATTGTGTTTGTATTATTATAATCTGAGGTTATCAGTGAGATTGACGCTATCTGCCTTTTTGTGTTTTCTGCCGCGTTTTGCTAGGATTATACCTAACCATTTTGATACGCCTTTTTCTTTTTCTTAATATTTGTTCTCTATTTCATTTGTTTTATCATCATATTCAATATTATATACTATGTATGGTAGGTATGTCATCTTTCCATCCGCTACGGGGCGAACGTTGGTTTTGAATTTATATAAAGGTTCCATGCAGCAGATGGTCCAGATTAATTTTATTATTTTACAATCAATGATGATGTTGTGTGTGCGTTGTTGGTTTTATTTTATATAATGTGTTATTTAAGGGTTGGTAAGATCTGTGGAAGGAAAGTTGCCTGGAAATATAAATGCATTAGTATAATTAATCTCGTGCAATCTGAAAAACAAAACGCAATGTAGTGAACGGTCTAAGAGCCGATTTTTTGTAAAGATCCCAGCTTCTATTGTTTTTGCCAGATGTGAATTTTTCGTCCCTTGGCATTGTGGAGCAGGTAGCTGGAATGGGATAGGAGAACTTTCTATTTGACCAACTGCCCAAGCGGCCTTGTATTTTAGTATTGTTTGGATTTAGTTATGATTTTTAATATGTAGATTTTAGGTTTATGAAGCCCAAGTGGTAACGGTATCAGGGAATTGGACATACAGAATTGTTTTTAAACAACCTAGTTAGTCTTAGTAATAAATATACCCGTTAAGTGTCTTCAAGATATAAAATAGAAGCATATACTTACGTATACAAAAAAATATTTCTTATACGTCCTTGAATAGAATTACTTAAGCGATATCAAGTGGTGATATTAGTTTTGGCTTTATGCAGTTATAGATGAATTTTAGATATTGTTAACATCTGACGCTTGTTTTTGGCTGCTTTGTACGACAAAAGCCAATGGAAAAAGGAAAGATCTCACCGGGTTTTCTGCCACACGAACGCACGTATAATCAGCTAATCTCACATATCACAACACAACACTTCACAATACAGTTTATGCAAACCTTTATATAATATTATAAGGTTTGTAATTTCCCGCCAAAGTAGCCTAATTGCAACCGGCACTGCAAGTGGCCAACAGATGTTGCAGTCTATTGTGCTGGGCACGACCGTGTTCGTCCGATGTCCAAACAAGACTCGTCTAGTTATTTTTATTTTTCATTTTATTTTTATTTTTTTTATTTTTTATTTTTTATTTTTATATTATGTACTTGTGTAAAGAATAAATAAGGTTAGTTATTTTTAAATTTGTGTTATGGCTAAAACTGCGATACAAAGATTGAAGGGGGTAAAAAAAGCTATAGTAGTCTCGAATGCGACACGTTCAGATCGATGGCCTAATGTTGGTATGAACTGAGATTCAGAAAGTGACAAGCTAGCTTATCGCCTAATAAAAGAGTCTCACTGTCTGTCATATCATGTTTATATCCTCTGCAGGGTAAAAAAAGCCAACAGTCTTGAAAAAAATTCATAAAAAGCAACGTTCAGCTGTATGGCTTAATGATGGAATTGAAACTCAAATAGTGACAGGTTGCTATCCCATCGGTTACAAGAAGAATCTCAAGTTTATGAACCTTTCCCATAGTCGCCCAAGGGTTTTTGGGATCAAAAGTAGTTTCAGTTACTACTAATCTCTGTGATATGCTTCGTCAAATTAGAGAGAGATATTTGAGATATATAGGGCACTAGATTACAAAAACCTACATTCCAATGTATTAGAGCATTTTCAGAACTTCCTGCGGGTACGACAATGACGACAAGACAAGATGTGGGCGGTCTATAGTAAATATCAACTATAGTAAGGCACCTAATGTATGAATAAAAGTTACTAATTCTGCGGTTCAAGTCTCAGAACAAACAGGTGCGCGTTTCATCAATAATTAACAGCGCCGCTACTTCCAGCCAACGGAGTAACTCCAGAGTTGCGAGTTCTCGGTATTCGCTTCGTAATCAACAACGATTTACTGAGCGCGTGGTGTTATAGCGATGCGATGTTACTACGGAGCCTGATGGGAATTTTAAAGCTTATCCGTGTGGTTCCTGACACTATTTAAAATAGGATTACTCTCCATTTCTTTCCCATGGATATCGTAAAAGGTGACTAAGGGTTATGCTAAATAACTTGGGATTCTTCTTGTAGGCGATAGGCTAGGAATTTGTAATTTTGATCTGAAATTTGTATCTGAATTCCATCATTATGCCGTATAACTTAATGTGGCATTTTAAACTTATCAAGACTGCTGGCTTTGTCTACTCCGTAATGGATAAAAACGCACAGTTATATAAAATTAAGTCATCCGTCCTCGGTACTCGCTTCGTAATCAACTACGATTTACTGAGCGTGTAGTGTTATAAGGAAGTAGAGTTTTAATGCGGAGTGTGATGGGAATTTTAATGCTCTTATAGTGCCTTTTATACATTGTTGTACTAGAAAATGACCTTTTTCGTTTTCTTTTCAATAGTAGCTCATTAAAATTACTGGGTACTTTTTGACGTGTTTTAAATTTTATCCACGTTATCTTTGTTTAAAAAATTGAACGCCTATTATGTATCTTAAATATTTTCCTCATTCCGACTTATACACCTTATCGGAACTAATTACATTGGGTAAACGTTAAAGTTCCGAAACCTATTAAGCCACAAGTACAGTCAACAGCACATATACCTACACAAATTTACTGTAAATTCGCCTCTATTACTGCGCCATAGAGTTTGAATCACGTTAACTTGATATGATGTCGACTGTACATTTTGTTGCCTAATAAAATATTTACGTAAGCAAGAAACGAGATGAGCAAAGCGGGGTGTAATAAATATTAATACCCCAGACGATACTTGCATCTAATTATGGGTCAAAGTTTTCCCATTTTAATGGAAATATATTTTCCCTTTTGTCTTTTTTTTCTTGTTCGCGTTAAATCTGTGTAACTTGGTACTTTATTTGACCTACAGCAGTAAAATAAATTACGCGTTTCACTTTATATTTTTATTTAAGCTGGATATGGAATATGTAAAAATATATTTGTTTGAAATGCCTATATGTAGGTATTTAACGACCTCTGTGTGTGCCCAGACTGAGTGCGCCTGCCTGTGATTCCGGTGGTCCCAGGTTTGAATCCCGGTCAGGTCATGAAGAGAAACGAACAGTTTCTGGCCTGGCTTAAATCTTGGATTTTGTTAGTATCTCTGTCGTTTAGTTAGTATCTCATAAAACAAGTTTCAAGAACTTACTTAGAGGTACTTACTCATTCTGTATAATTCGTCCCGTATATATTTATTTATGTATTTTAATTAAATCAAAATTAAGTCTGACATTTAAACAATGTATAAACAGATAGAATCACGCTTTTCCGGAGGTATAGTCTTCCACGACATCGTCCCCCTTACGACGACCTCTGCATTCTTTTATCGCTTCTTACAAATTTTCATTGCTGTTCACGCAAGCTCGTCGCTATACATAATACATAGGTACACATACGTAATATAATCACGTCTATATCCCTTGCGGTGTAGACAGGGCCAACAGTCTTGAAAAGACTAATACGCCACGTTTAGCTGTTTGGCTTAATGATAGAATTGAGATTTAAAAAGCGACAGGTTGCGCTAATAACTAAATAAATCGCCTAAAAGATGAATCCCAAGTTTATAATAAGCCAATCCCTGAGTCATAGTTATAGTAAGTACACATTAATTTATTTACATTACCATTCAAACAAGTAGTTGAACAAACTGATACAAATGCAAGCACGGCTAGCGATTTGTGACTCCTGAACGAACGGCGAGAGCCGATTAATCGGTTTCCGAGTTAACGCGATCCCGTACAGTTAACAGCACCTCAACCTACCCAAATTCACTGTGAATTCGCCTCTATTACCGTGCCGTAGAGTACATGATTAATATGCTGTTGACTGTACTGGGTACTTGAACATTGTAAGCGAACGCTGAGCTGTACGTATTTCATTGATTGCTTTGAATCTGTTAATGTTATCTTGTTTGGTTCGTGTTGGGTAAGGTAAAGTTAATAGAATTAGTGTTACGTTTAGTGTGATAAGTCTAAATAGAAAAGAACACGTGTGGGCCGTGTGGTTCCCGACACCAATAAAAAACCATACTACTAATAATATTAAAAATGCGAAAGTCCATCTCTCTACGAGTAGGAAAGTTGCCTGATTTTTTTGTATGTTTATGGGTAGTATATTCCGTTTTATTATCACTCACTATATATCATAAAGTGCCTCTTTTTTTCTGTCTGTACGTACTCCGAAAGATGGTCGGATTTTGTTTCTGTTTGTAATTTTGGAAAGACGGTTTATGTTTAAAAGGCCACCCGTGCAAAGCCGGAGCGGGTCGCTAGTAATAAATATTTTTAACTGGCCCCGAGCGTTGAATCCCAAATGCGCTTTGACGAGAAATAGAATTAGACTTTTAGATTGAGCAAAAAGCGAAGGCTTGAATTCTGTAATAATGGCGAGCAAGTGTTGAAAACGACTGCAAGTTTCTGTCGCCGGCCGGCTGCGACTGATGGCGGACCGGCTTTGTCCGTCAGTGTGGCCCGAGTGATACACTTACAGCGATTATTAAATTTTCTTCTCCATCATAATGCTTCTGAAGTTGGCCCTCTCGCGTCTTGGCAGAAGCTTGGTGTGCCTTTGAATTAGGTCATTCAATTTATTTACATGAAGCGACTGTAGAGTACCATTTATTGGTCTGGTGAGATTCAAATAGTAACAGGTTGCCAGCTAATCGCCTTAAATTATAAAAATGATTAATTTCTGATTAATTGTAGAATACCATATATGAAACAAAAATACATATAAAGACTAAAAAATATATAACACACATTACCACCTATAAAAACAATACCGACATTCAATATACCTAATACACATTACAGTGACTTTTTTCAACCTTAACCATTACGAGTAATATGTAAACATAACTCATTATGAAATAATAAAAGGTTGAATCCTGAGTATTTATTCCTTTTACAGGCTTCAAATTTATTGAGTTTCAATAAATTTGAAGCCTATAACTTGTGCCATACAGCACAATTTTCAGTATAACGCCTGGACTAACTGGAAATTAACTGCGAAACAGAAACCTGCATTTCGGCTGAATTTCAACGGGAACAATAAATAAATGGCCAGTACGTGAGCTCTGACGATGTGAGCTCAAAAAGCACACTATATTTGTCAAATTGAGCGTCGCTGGTCGGATAGGTAAGGTGCCTGGTTAAAATGCGTGATGCGCATAAAATGCAGAAGTTCGTTTCCTATCTCGGTCATGTACTATTGACTAATAAAAATAAATTATGACTATTATGTATATATATACATATAATATGATATATTGAAGTTGTGTACATTAGCTTGATTACTATAACTGATGTTCTGACGGTGAGGGAAAACATCGCGAGGAAACTTGCACATTCAGGCAACTGGATGTGTAACCATGATAAATCTAATACGGGTTAGGTATCTTCGAAGAAGATGGGAGTCGCTTCTCGTAAAAAACTGACTCACCCAATCTAGGATCCATGGTCGAAGGCATACCCCAGGCGTCTTTTCAGAGAATGCAATGTTATGACATGGTAGGAAATGACCCTGGTTCGAATCGGAATACGGCCTTGAATGTTCTAACCAGCTTTCCGCGTAAAAAGTAACCAATATCTTTGTACTTCGCACTATATGAATGTAAAATTTCAAAGACATTTAATTCAGAGAATTCAAGAGACAAACAAATACACAAAAAAATCACATTTATAACTTTAGTGTGGATTTTTCTTTTATGAGTGACGTAGTTTGAACCCACCCACAGTAAGAAAAAAAACAAAAAAACTAGCAGACTTATCATACGAGAATAATCGCTTTTAACCGTTTGTTATGTAGTGTAGGTATTACGCCTAAACAAGAAATAAATAACTACAATTTACTTCAGCAATTTAATTTTATGTTAGTGATTATTTTCGATAACATTACTTGAAGACATCACCATATTTTTTTACGAGCCAATATTTAGACTTTTGCCAAATGAGATGCATTTGCATACGGCCCCGGCGAAATGGCAAGATGCACATATTGGGACATTTTTCGCATGTTTGCCGTGTGCAATATGAACCTGCATTTTCAAGAAACTTCAGCTTATATTGTTGGCTGCAATAGCAAATTTTTGGAAGAAACAAAAAATAGGGATGAACAAAATTAAATGTAAGACAAACTTATTACAATAATATAGCTTTTAGCCTTCTAAGAAATATTATTTCGAAATGGTCAACTCAACACATTCTCGATGATAAATTGCAAAACGGATGCTTTTAGATAATAATTAAAAATATATTTTTTTGTTTCAGGTATGCTTAGACGATGATAAGAATGAACAAAATAATTTTAATGTTGATATACCTACTCAAGTAAGACCAAACTGGGGTAAGAATATTTACTAAATTGTGTTAAAAACTAAATTCAACTGATTTTTTAATTTTTTAATAAAGAATTTCTTTTCTTTTGCCATACCTTCAGTGGAACGTCAATCTCCAAGAAGATCTCCATGATAGTTTTTTGCAAAAGCCGCGAAAAGTCACCACAGTCCTTTATCTTATT
The DNA here is from genome assembly GCF_032362555.1 of Amyelois transitella. Taxonomy (NCBI): domain Eukaryota; kingdom Metazoa; phylum Arthropoda; class Insecta; order Lepidoptera; family Pyralidae; genus Amyelois; species Amyelois transitella. Next base: position 2,416,245 of record NC_083506.1, on the reverse strand, counting down.
TGATTTCGTTTAAATTTTTCCACAAAAAGGCACCAGCGTATTTTAGAAATGCGGTCTCCGACGAAGCAATTTGCTTTAAAGCGGTGCGGGAACGCTGCAAGGAAAAGCAATATTGTCGCTGAGGATTTTAATTTAAGCGCTTTCACTGCTTCATTGTTGTAAACACCTGATAGAACGCTGTTATTGTCTAATTAGTATGCAATCACGGACACAATTTGCTATTATTTATCTACGAACGTATTTTTCAATTAAAATTCGGGCGTTTGAGATTTCTAATGAGTAGAAATCGACAATATATAATATTCAATAGATATACTACACGTACATATATGTATATAACACCTGAATGCATATATTACTTCAGACCATTAACTGTATGCATCAAGTAAAACCAACGAGTGTACTTAACTGCAGAACTTTCCACGAAAACACAATATATTTCCTAGCTTCCATTAATTTAGCTACCTTTCGATAAATTACCACCAATGTTTACATTACGGGGAACCAAAGTTTCCTCTTTATTCCAGATTTATTGGTCATAGCTAATTAATTCTCAAGTTTGGCCGGGATATGGCAATAAAAATAATCATTTGTTCAAAGAAAGATCGGCCGAAGGCACGCCCTAACATTTGCAGTCTTTTGTGAGACTTTTCACGGATTCTTCCAAAACTCTTTTGTTGCACAATATATGTCGCATTATTCATATTTGATATAGTGAGTATTTTGAAATTAATTTTTATTACATAAAATCACGCCTTTTTTATTTTGTAGACATAGACTTCATTTACATACTTCTTTCGCCTCATCTACACTTATTCACTGTTAAGTACATATTAAAAATCATTTATATTAATCATTTAATTTTATTCAGCTTTACACTAAAGCCTCTTTTAGCCAAGGGGCGACGCAAATTGAGTTTTAAGATTTTGAAACCAAATGCAACAGAAATACTGAAAAACTATTTTTTGAATTGTACGTCAGAATTGCAACATACAATTCAAAACAATTGTTTGCTTTAAAAAGAAAGTCATGAGCAACCTACAAAACTTATTCAATCAAAAAGACAATAAAAGTAAGAAATACTAAGTGAGACCATAGAGCCAGCATAGACAACAAAGAGCGAGAGAAAAAACCACAAAAGAAACAATATTCATTTTAAATTATACGAGTTAGTACCATTAATAATGCAAAATATCCCGAACATTTAACATGAAAACCCTGCAATAGTCCAAGTTTATGCAGCAACGCACCACGTCTGACGTCGCGTCTAGACTTCAGATAAACAGTATTACCTATTGATGTTTTTCCTTTTAACCCCTTTTCACGAGAAATAATGGATATATTGAGGTTGAGGTGTCTGTGTGGTTGGAAATCTTATACTAATATTATAAAGCTGAAGAGTTTGTTTGTTTGAACGCGCTAATCTCAAGAACTACTGGTTCGAATTGAAAAATTCTTTTTGCGTTGCATAGACCATTTATCAAGGGAGGCTTTAGGCTATAACTATTAGGATTAAAGAAATAATGGAAAATGTGAAAAAACGGGAGAAATTATTCACCTTTGTGGGCTTCAATGATGCCTAAATTAACTATTGCACGCGGACGGAGTCGCGGACACAGCTAGTATGAAATAATTGGACTGAAATACATAAGTAATTTTCTATCTAACGAACTTTTACACCAATTTGAGATTGTGATAATGTGGATAAAAAAAACTGTTGAATTAGTAAAAAAAATACCTCTAATTACATAGGCTAAAGTAAAAGAGTTTCAAAGTTCGAGATCAACCAAGTTACTTAATGTTCTAAAGTGACTAAGACAATCCAGGTTTTTGGCCAAACGCACATCTCGGGTTCCTCTCCAGAGTGGTGAGGATGCAACCAGGACTAAGGCCAGGAGGAATATAACTTAGTTTTCCGAAGAATATTTATCTTATTCAATGGAAACATGATGTATCGCGTTATTGCTTTTAAAAACTTTAATTTTTAAACTCTTGTGTGAAAGACTTAATCGTATATGTTAACACGTTCTTATTGTAAATTTTGAATGTAGGCATTCATATCTCGATACTGTTATCAAGATATGAATTATATTCATCGAAACAAGACCGGTTAAACTTCGCAAAACATGAACTTCCAAAAGGCATTATTCGCGTAAAATAATTCAACTTTGTGTGTACCTTTTATTTTTCTTTTACAACTTTTATCAGAAACAAGTCTGGAAATCATCCAACAAGTTATAAGTCTCCTCCAAGTATTTGATTTATCGCAGCACTAGTTTTAAAAGACATCAAAATATAGTTTTTATTGTAGCAAGTTAGAAATATTGCCTTTATTTTTGTCATACTCATTTTTACATATATAAGTACAATGAACTAGATATATTACAAATTTAGAAATTATGTGGTATTTACGTCTCTCTCTTTGTTTACCATCGTCGTAATATAGACAAAATTACCAATAAATGTCCTAAAGGGCACTTCAAATCTACGAGTTCACTTGACCATCGCATCAAAACGATATTCGCAGATCCGCGCAAAAAGCAGCCCTTTATCCCTTTGATGTTCTAAAACACCCGCGGCTCTGACCCACAACTTGTACAGAAACTACTTTTGAGAAACTGTTACACTTTCACGGAACATCGGCGAAATTGCGATTTCTTTTTGAGAAATTTACTTGAAGTAAGTTCACTTGTCCCAAACGATTATATTAAAAGTGCCCTAATGGGCCTTGTACGTAAGATATATAAAATTGATAACCTTGTATGAGGTTATATATGTACATACATATAATCACGTCTATATCCCTTGCGGGGTAGACAGAGCCGACAGTCTTGAAAAGGCTGATAGGCCAAGTTCAGCTGTTTGGCTTAATAAAAGAATTGAGATTCATATAGTGATAGGTTGCTAGCCCGTCTTCTAAAAGAAGAATCGTAAATATAAGCCTATCTCTGTGTCGCCTATAACGACATCCATGGGAAACAGATGGAGTAAATTGGAGCAGTCCTTTTTTTTGTACAATTGATGCCGGGAACCACACGTCACGGTAAAGAGTCTAGTTTTTTACATATAGCTATATCTCTCCTAGGCTTTTTTTATAAGCCTAACATGTAAAATTGGCTTTATATATTTATCCATTACGAGGTAAACAGAGCCAAAACTTAAAAGCCACGCTTAGGTAAAAGGCCTTATTTTTGAATTAAAATTCAAACATTGTCGTTCAAATCGCCTTAATATCTTCTATCTTTATTACTGCTCCCTTTCATCAGTTTTTTAATCTGCGTACGAAAAGAAACAGCTACACAGTATTTAGTAGTTTCTTTCTTTTCCACTTTACCAGCATGGAAGTAGCAGTATCTTCAAATATACATATTCCATAAACTACAATATCTCATTAAGAGAATCGGTAAAGTGTACTCAAATTAACGTTCGTGTAAAATTAATACCGCGCCAAGCATCGCAGCAGTGTACTATACGTGATCAAATCTCTCCAATAGCAGTCTGGCGTTAAACAGTTTGTTCACGACCTCAGATTAATTGGAGTTCAGATTGCATGGCACTTGCTAACTAACTGCACTATGTACAAAGACGTGCATGCAATATGTAGTTCAGTGAGGGTACTTGGTTGGTAGTAAGGAAGAGCTCGGGGTAGCTAGCTATCAATTTTATTTAGGTAGTTTATGTTCGGGCTTAGCTTCTGTAGACGTTTATAGGAAGCCTTGTATTGTTGTTTTATAAAATTTCAAGGGTTTCCTCTGTGTTGGGTTTGTGTTAATCAATTAATCAGCCAAGTGCCAAGCTATCAAATAACGTACATACATACATATAGTCACGTCTATATCCCTTACGGGGTAGACAGAGCCAATAGTCCCGAAAAGAGCCCCTGAATGGCTACGTTCAGCTGCTCGGCTTAATGATGGAATTGAGATCCAAATAGTGACAGGTTGCTAGCCCATCGCCTAAAAAAAGGATCGCAATTTTATAAGCCTATCCCTTAGTCGCCTTTTACGACATCCATGGGATAAAGATGGAGTGGTCCTATTCTTTTTTGTATTGGTGCCGGGAATCACACGGCGCCACTCTCAAATAAAGTTTATTAATTTACATAATATTTATGTATTCACACCCAGATAAACTAAAAAATACAAACGCCAAATTTGCGATATTAATCGCAAATTCGGAAAATTTTAAGGGAGCTTAGTTACGGAACGGTTATTGGCATCGAATTATAAGAAGCCTAACTGTTTATAAAACAAATATTGACAGATTCCGAGCAATTTCTCAACAACCGGCGAACTTCCTGTGTACGTCGGTTATTTCCTCAGAGACGTTGGCTACGTAGCGACTGTGGACTTTGCTGTACAAATTGACCTGATTCCGCCGGCGGTTCAACTGATAACTTAATTACTTGCAATTGGGACCGTGCATAGCTTCCACAGGTGTAACGTTTGATCGTTTAAAGTTTTTTTTTTTTCGTAAATTTTTAATGCCATTTCGATTTTTATGACAAATTTTGCACGGTTTTATATGTTACGCGTAACTGCGGCTTAATAATTTGCAATTGTGACTTGCGTAGCTTTCACATGCATGCATGCATGCATGCATTTGCATGCATATGGTCACGTCTATATCCCTTGCGGGGTAGACAGAGTCAACAGACTTGAAAAGACTGAATGGCCACGTTCAGCTATTTGGCTTAATGAAAGAATTGAGATGTAAAGTTTTATCATAATCAGTTTTTTCGTATTTTTTTGGCATTTCAGTTTTGATTACATATTTGCGCCGTTCTTAATATTACTCGTTTAGTATTGTAACTAGCTTAATTATTTGCAATTATGACGTGCACAGCTTTCTGTGTTTGTCATCGTTTTGAATTAATTCAGGTTTTAGGACGTGCATGTGACATGTTTTCTTTTAAAGAATGTATTATTTCCTTTCATTTTTGTCATCTATTTTTATGGTATTTTTGAGGTTTACTGGTTTAATTACTTGCTATTGAGATGTGCGTAGCTTTCACATGTGTAACGTTTTCTCAGATTTTATGAATGTTTGTGTCATCACACCAGTAAGTAATCGATTTTTTGTTTGCTATAATAATTGTTCAATTAATTTATCACCCTTCTAAATAAAATTATCTTAACCTCAAAAAATATTTGTAAATTCTTATGTGTTATTGAATTATTAGTATTTAGATTGAATAAAAAATTAGGAACAATTTTGTTTTAAACGGATATTATGCATGATTTCGACTTACAAAGTACTATAAAAACGGCCGGCACAGCCGCAGGAATACTCATTCAAAACAAAGTGTAAAATAAATAAATCACAAATACATATTCTTACTTAAAATATATAAATTTGACATAATTATGTGAATTGAAGAGATAGTGCTTACTGGTTTATCTTGGTAAAAGTTACAATGTGACTTGAAGTCAGAGCTTATTTATCGATATGTATACATTAGTTACAGCATTTACTTTAACAGAATTAAATTTCTTGAGAAATATAAAATGTAACAAAAAAAATATTTATATTCTTTGAAATTATAATATCATTTATTTTTAGTAGAATAATGAGAATAATATAATTTTTTAAAAGATACATAATTTTGTGTAGTCACACACATTTGCGGTGGTTTTTCCATACCGTCTTTATTTGGTAATCCATGCTCTGATCGCGGCACAATGGGTCGGAAGAAAACAATCTTTGGGCCCACAATCCCGACCAGCATTGTTCAACCAATGGGGGACTCGGGAACCTCGCTTTATTGTTTTTTTATTTGCCAGAGACAAAACATAGCAAGACCTTTTTTTCGGCCGGTAAACAATATTCTTTCGGGCTAGGTTTTTCTCTTATTTGTTTGTTTTGTAACTACATTCTGTTCCGTTCTCAGCATCTGATGATTACGACTGATGATTATGACCTGTTTTACGTATCTAGTCATAGTGCTTTGTTCATTATAAATAAGCATATGTATTAAGATGTCAAGAAAACATTGCGTTTAAAACTAAATTGAACTCATAATCAGAAAATACTTCAATGGATCATCAGGTGCCGTGTGGTTCCCGGCACCAAAACAAAAAAGAATAGGACCACTCCATCTCTTTCCCATGGATGTCGTAAAAGGCGACTAAGGGATAGGCTTACAAACTTGGGATTCTTTTTTAGGCGATGGGCTAGCAACCTGTCACTAGTTGAATCTCAATTCTATCGTCAAGCCAAACAGCTGAACGTGGCCATTCAGTCTTTTCAAGACTGTTGGCTCTGTCTACCCCGCAAGGGATATAGACGTGACCATATGTATGTATGTATGTATGTATGGATCACCAGAGCAGAGAAAATTTCCGAGAGGTACGGTCGTCAATTTGGTCGCATTTTTTAAATGACTTCAAAAAAGGAGGTTCTGTATTCAATCCTTACGATTGTTTGTCGAAAGCAAAGTTCAAAGTCAATCCTTCAAGATACTTCAATGCGTCGTTAACAAAAAAGTTATTATCGCAACTAATTGTCATACTATTCCGATTTCTATACCCACACCCTTTAAAGCTTTTATTAGCACTTTTTATTATATATCGATGTTTGTTGCAAGTAATTGTTGATCTTTATAATTAACCAATCACATCCATCGGTTTAGCACTCCCGACACCTGACTGAGAGCAAACTGTCAAAGGTGAAGCAACAAACACGTTGTTACGTTAACTCAAACAGTCCAGTTTGCACAGACATCGAATGCGGGCGGACGACAAACATCTCATCATTTGATTATACTGCTTAGATCTAATGATCTCGTGTAACGCAGGGAGGCAGGATTTCAGATAATAAATAATAAATAAATATACCTATACGGGACAAATAACACAGATTGAGTTAGCCTCGAAGTAAGTTCAAGACTTGTGTTACGAGATACTAACTCAACGATACAATATATAATAATAATAATAAATACTCATATAGATAAATATCCAAGACCCAGGCCAATCAGAAAAAGTTATTTTCTCATCATGCCCTGGCCGGGATTTGAACCCGGGACCTCCGGTGTCGCAGACAAGCGTACTACCGCTGCGTCACAGAGGCCTACTCCTGTCATGTTTCAATGATTCTTTTTCGAGTTACGAATGTGTGATTGCTAAGTAATGCTGTTACGATATCATCGTGAGGAAACCTGCATATTAAGGCAACTGGACGTGTGACCAGGATCCAATATGGGTTAGTTACGAGTCACTTCCAGAGTCTTGAGGGTGTAACCGAGACTGAAGGAAAATGTTGCAGTCTTTTGAATAAACTCTACCAACCTTCTGGTTATGCAAGAGCATCCTTAATGATGATGCGGTATAACGAGTAATGGGAATGTCTTCCATGCTGGTCTGGAAGCGGAAGAAAAACATAGAATGGGCCAAGGGATAAGGCACCGTATAACCGGTTCAACTATCCTAGGGTTGGTTCTGGTTATATTTAGGTTACCAAGCTCAGATGACAGTCGCTCTGTGTAAAACCTCGTCAATTCGCCTAGGATAGGAGCAGCGGACTCCGGGTTTGCAGCAGGGCGCTGTGAATGTGACCGGGAGTATCCTTAGACGAAGACGACGGTATAACGAGCAACAAGAGTTGAATTTCGTTTCGAGGCAGCTTATTAGAAGCAAACTTCAGACAATCGACGTAATATCGAAAGAAAATTAGCCCGTTCCTTCAGTTCGGAAATTTGACGCCCATCTCAATAAAGTGGGGTGCGAACTTCGTCAGGGGAACGCCGAAAATATTTATTCAACGTGAATTCCAGAAGTTTCCCGAAGATTCAGGGCTATTTTTTTGTTAACGAAATTGAATTCGCATTCATCGCTTTATGGAGGTTATTTCTTTTATTTCGTTATATTATTCCGTGCCCTTTTGTTAGAATGTGTCTCGAATTTCCCATTTCTACCGCGGTATATTTGAATACGCTATTTTTCTTGAGCGTACGTGTCACTGGTACACGTTGATATTATTGTTAAAGTGTTATTTGCAAAATGTCCATTATAACATTAATATACACCCAGGACCTATATGCATAGGTATAATGAATATAGGTTTATACGCTGTTTTAACTATTTTATAATGAGCTGTGTAGAATATGTCAATTTTATACATGTCGCTAGTAGTCTATAATTTAATTTTACAATTTTTTTCGAAATTTAAGAAATTTTCAACGTCGTTTAAAATCTTATAGCCAAAATTTCACTAACTGATGTATTATATGATCTTCCAATTAGTAATGTATTTTGTAATGAACATAATAAGAAAGGACGTTGTCTCTCGTAGTCTGGACAAAGTTCATAATATTTTATCAAAGTATTTAAATCAACGATAACGATGGAAAATGAACTCGGAATTGTAGATCCACCTGTCAGTACATTATAAGAAATCAATTTTTAGTAACGTGATCGATCTGTTAGAATAAAAAAATATAAATTTATATTACTCGCACTTAATTTTTTTTTAACAACTACGCTACCTTTTGGTGTTAAACAGATTATTAAAACTTATTTCTGAGTGTGGCCCACTAAAAACACTTTTTAAACAACAACAATTCTTAAACAACTTTTGCACAAAGAAATATTTACACAAAGCGAAGATATAACCTACAAAGAGATCACAAAACAAACGACGGTCGCCTAGGACATTACATTTAGATTTCTAGAATTCTCGAGTCATAAAAGCGCTGATGCGAGAACACATTTGCGATTTTCCGCGGTGCCACGTCGGGCGCCAACAAAGTTAGTTCGAAGATTGTATATGCAGAACTATAAGAACATGATATGTCAATATCTAAACTTTAATATTATAAATGCGAAAGTTTGTGAGTATGTATTTTTGTTAATCTCTCACCCAAATACTTTTGAACCGATACTTTGGTATGTAGGTAGTTGAAGACCCAGAATAAGACATACGTTGTTATTCCGGAGTTCTCGCGGGATTAATTCCACGCGGACGAAATCGCGGGTGGTCTGTAGTATTATATACATATGTATATGCGAAAGTAAGTTTATTATTTCGTTTGTTGGTAACCTCTTCACGGGTTAAATAATCTTCTTGAAATATCACGTAAGTACATATATACTGTCTAACCCTTTTAAAATAAAGACGTGATTATATGTATTTTTACTTACGCAAGTTTGATGCCAGAGAAAAAAAAAACAGAAATTGTTGTCCAAATGTGCTACTCGTATTTATTTCAGTGGAAATCTCTTCTAGTAGACCCGTAAAAGAAGGAAGGTAAAGTAAAAAATATTTATTTAACGAACACCATACAATAAAAAAAAGAAAATAAACAAAAAAAAATACAAGTATACGTAGATAATTTTGAAATCCTTATATCCGAAATAAAATGAAATATATAGCTTTCTTCAAAATAATCATTATTTTTTTCGATAAGAATTTATCTAAGACAGGGGCTTACACGGTTACAGTATTATCTTTATACCGTAAGAGATAGGCTCCCGCTGCGGTTCAGAAGCGTAATGCTCCGTTTTGATCTCACCCTTATTTATAGCTTTGAGAAAATTATGATTGCGAACCCAGATTCACTTAGCGGTGTAAATGAGAAATGTTACAGATTCTCAATAATCTATCGATGTTAGAAACTGATCTGAATTAAATTAATAAATATGATTTTTGGCATAAAGATATGGAGTTTATATGTTTAACTATATACATATTATGGATAGGTGGATAGGAAAAACCCTACCAACTAGCTTGCGAAAAAAGATGAATTATGCATACATACATATAATCACGTCTATATGCCTTGCGAGGTAAACAGAGCCAAGAGTCTTAAAAAGACTGATAGGCTACGTTCAGCTGTTTGGCTTAATGATAGAATTGAGATTCAAATACTGAAACATTGCTAGTTTATCGCCTAAAAAAAGAATTACAAGTTTATAAGCCTATCCCTTAGTCGCCTTGTACAACATCCATGGGAAAGAGATGGAGTGGTCCTATTCTTTTTTTATAGTTGCCGGGAATCACACAGCAAACATGAATTATGCTTGGATGAAGTAAAAAAGTAGATAGGGAAAGGTTTGGTCTCTGCCCACCCCTCCGAGAAAGTGGCGCGGTCTATTTATTTATTTATGAACCAAAACCTAAGCCTACTTATTTCCGTTCTATTCTTTAGAACTGTTATTTAATCTGTGGTAGTACTTGATGATAAAATATTACCATAACATAATTACTTTCGTTCATCCGTATTAATTTATAAAGGAAATTGAATATTCTAATGAATGTAAAGACTAAGAGATCCAAACGGGGATTCTAAAACTGAAAATTAACACATCAAAGCAAAATTGAAGGCTTTTCGGGTTTTGATTTACATCTCAAACAGAGCGGGCTGAAGGAATTTGGATTTGTGACGAAGTCTTTCTTTAACGCAGCCTTTATTGAAACAATGAGAGATTAAAATAATTCTGATACGATAATCTCATGTGGTTTTAAGAAAATACGTAAGGTAGATTTTTCACGAGGGCGTGAAAAATCGTCTCGTGTTTCTTCTTATGTCTGGGATAAGTCATTTATTGTTTTCATTTATACCAGAAAGCCGACAGTCAAAAAGATTTGATGACAACGTTTAGCTGGATCTTATAATGAAATTGAAAGTTTGTTTGTTTCAACGCGCTAATCTCAGGAACTTCTGGTTCGAATTGAAAAATTATTTTTGTGTTGAATAGACCATTTATCGAGGAAGGCTTTAGGCTATATAACAGCACGCTGCAACTATTAGGAGCGAAGAAATAATGGAGAATGTGAAAAAAAAATCAGGGAAAATTATTCATCCTTGAGGGCTTCTATGATGCCAAAAATAACTAATCCACGCGGACGAAGTCGCGGGCACAGCTAGTTTAGAGATAAACTATGTGTTAAATGTTCTAAGCAACGTTCTCACGACAAAACTCTGATATAAACAATGCCCAAGTTATTCAGTTACATTTTGTTGGGAGGTATCTCTTCATTAATAGGGTTACGTGTATCATAAGAAGGGACACGAAACGATTATCCCTTTTTCATTAGAGAAAAATGGTTACTGAGAGAGAAACTCGTGTTTAGGCGGATTATCTTTTGTATTGGAACGGGAAAAAACATTACAGAATAATCAGTACTGCGGCTAGTGTGTAATCAATCCTTCGACCCCGCAAGGATTTGAGACGTGTGTGTGTATTTACAGATTAGATTTCTTAACTTTTTGACGGCCTCTGTGGCGCTGCGGTAGTGCGCTTGTCTGTGACACCGGAGGTTCCGAGTTCGAATCATTTGTCCCGTATATATTTATATTTATTTTAAAATGCCGGAAACCACACGGCGCTGAGAGAGAAATGAGATACAAACATATATTCATTTCTATATCCCTTGCGGGGTAGACAGAGCCAACAGTATTGAAAAGACTGATTGGCCACGTTCAGCTGTTTGGCATAATGATAGAATTGAGATTCAAATAGTGTCATATTGTAAGAATATCGCCTACAAGAATCGGAATCGCAAGATAATAAGCCTATCCCTTAGTCGTCCATTACGACAGCCATGGGAAAGATATGATCCTATTCTAAATTGCCAAAAACCACACGGCACTGACAGAGAAATGATGGACCAAGTACTTGCCCCTGATTATATTATAGTTCGAAGTCCTTCAAGTGTCCCACAGGCCTAAATAAATCTAATAAAACCACTGGACCACATAATTAACGATTGTCTTCCGGATCTCAGTATTTGTACGGATATTCGTCATCCCTAATGATACGGTCATTTGCAGAATGTTATTCATTGATTTCAGCAGGTCTATTGTTATTTTAATTACAAATAGTATATTATTACAAGTATATATAACTGCCGTGTGGTTCCCGGCACCAATAGAAAATAAGAATAGGACCACTCCATCTCTTTCCCATGGATGACGTATAAGGCGACTAAGGGATAGGCTAGGATAGGATATATATGTATGTACTTGGGATTCCTCTTTTAGACGACGGGCTAGCAACCTGTCACTATTTGAATCTCTATGTCAACAGCTTAACGCGGCCTTTCAGACTTTTCGAGACTGTTGGCTCTGTCTACCCCGCAAAGGATAGACGTGACTATTATGTATGTATCCATAAATTGTCATTTTTTTATCTGTAGACGAACGTGTCTAGTTCATTACACAGTAAGTTATCAAGTATCATGTAGTCACCCAAGACGCAGAAATGAAGCGTAATAATGCCTGAATAATGCCTGAATTTACACACGTGCGCTACAAATGACTCCCATATTTCTACAAGGATTTAATTTTAATTTCTCCCTGTTACAGCCGTGAATTATGTTTGTGATGAGACAGGTGTAGAATATAATGTGGATTTATTCTATTACTGCAATTGAAAATGACGTGTGGTTACCGGGCGCCAATAGAAAAGATACTTCTCCCTACCCCTTCCCATAAATGTCGTTAAAGGCGACTAAGGGATAGGCTTATAAACTTGGGATTCCTCTTTTATACGATGGGCTAGCAACCTGTCACTATTTGAATCTCAATTCTATCACTAAACCAAACAGCTGAGTGAGACCGATAAAAAAAAGAACAGGAACACTCCATCTCGTACCCATGGATGTTGTAAAAGGCGACTAAAGGATAAGTTTATGAACTTAGGATTCTTCTTTTAGGCGATGGGCTAGCAACCTGTCACTATTTGAATCTCAATTTTATCATTAAGCCAAATAGCTGAACGTGGCCATTCAGTCTTTTCAAGACTGGTGACTCTGTCTACCCCGCTAGGGATATAGACGTGATCATATGTATGTATGTATGTATGTATATTTTTACACGAAGCAACTGCCGTTCGATCTTCGCAATGTTTGCGGGTCACGTTATATTGGATTATGTTAACACATTCATTTGCATAACCATACCTAGCCTAGACCCATAGGCTTAGCTTTATTGTAATTAATCTATTATACATTTATTAATATAATAAATCTGTAGAGAGGTCAATTCTGTACATGGAATATATTTTCAAAATAACTATTAGGGGGTGATTAGTGATCGATACTGATGCCAAAAATGCAATCAGTAAAATTTTTGTCTGTCTGTCTGTCTGTCTGTCTGTCTGTCTGTCTGTCTGTATGTTCTTTATAGAAACAAAAACTACTTGACGGATTTTAACGAAACTTGGTACAGTTATTCTTCATACTCCTGAGCAGGTTATAGTATACTTTTCATTACGCTACAATCACTAGGAGAAGAGCAGTGAAAGGAAATGTTGGGAAAACGGGAGAAGTTACTTGATTTTTTGAGCTTCCGTCGCGTGTGCAGCCTTAATGGTTAAAGATACAGCAAAACTAGATACAACGGAAATATTCTACATAAAATTATTGAAAAAATATCCCAAGACAGCATAAGTCTATCTTTTATGGTTGACTCACAATAACACGTGTAATTCCTAATAGCTTAGCAGTTCGGAGATTTCTGATTATATTTCTTTACTCTGATGTTTATAATACCAATAACACTCACACTCATTCATAATTCTTAAAAATTAATATAAGTACCTATTCAATAAAAAAAAGAATCATCGAAATCGGTATAGAAACACCAAACTTATACATGAAATAAAATATCCTAACAAGCCATCGCGCGTAAATACTGAATCATGCTATAAGGATTATTTTTGGTAACGGTTGCCGCGCTCGACGCGGCTAGCGGAGGCAGGGTTTAAAAAGGGCAGGAGGCGAGCGCAAGCTTCATGACCAAGGCAGCCAGGGGGAGACTTCACGCAGTTCTCTCTTCCAGCCTCCCCCTGAAGACGAAGCTCGGGATCTACCAAACGTACGTCAGATCCCGCCTCACGTTCGCGGCCCCGGCGTGGTACGCATTCTGCTCTGAGACCGACAGGAGAAGACTCAGAGCCCAAGAGAACCAAAGTCTCAGAGCAGTCGTCGGAGCCCCGCGCTACGTGAGGAACTCGACGATGCTCAGGGACTTGAAGTGGGCGAACCTAGATATTCGAGAGGGCGGACGCGTCATCACACAGCCACCTGCGAGGCATCGCGCCGTTGCACTCCGCTCCCTCCGGGCCGTCAGGTGAAACCCTCCCCTCGCTGCCTTGCGGCTGACGTCGTCAACCAGTGACGACGCCGCCGCTGATGGGAACTCCCAGTGTATGAAGACGTGAAGACCCAGGCCGTCACGGCCACCCCATCGACCTGCCTACAGTCGTAGGCAGCGATGATGCCATTGAAGAGGGCCAAAAGCCCTGACCAATCTACTCCGACTCCCCTAAGGGAGTACGGGAAGACCCGACGACGGCATGACAGTATTGCACACAGGCGTTTCAACTTTATTTTCATTTCTTTTTCTTTTGTAAGTTGTAGGTACATATTTCTGGTTATAATTCTATTAGAATATTTTTTTAGTTTAAATAGGCACTTAGATTTATCTATACTAATATTATAAAACTGAAGAGTTTGTTTGTTTTTTTAATGTGCTAATCTCAAGAACTACTGGTTCGATTTGAAAGATTATTTTTGTATTGAATAGACCATTTATCGAGGAAGGCTTTAGGCTATATAACGTCTAGATGCAACTATTAGGAGCGAAGAAATAATGGAAAATGTGAAAAAAATCGTGGAAGGAGCATCCTTGAGGGCTTCAATGATGCCCAAAACAACTATTCCACGCGGACGAAGTCGCAGGCACAGCTAGTTTATTAATAAAAAAAAAGTTGTTTTTATAAACATTTGAAATCAGACTGACAGATATATCAATGACTCTACTATGTTAAAATAACTTTGTAGTGCAGGTATAAAAATAATACCTTAAAAAATCAAAATAATGAAATAGAACATAACTATAAGGGCCTAATAACATTTTCATGACACATTTTATCACAGAACAAATTGAATTTGACGCACAAAGTAATCAGACGAGAATTAATTTGGCTCAGACATTAGAGACGTGTACTGGACAGAATAGTTATCAACCTAATCATTGTTAGTTCTTATCATAACTAAGTTTGACATTGTTAATATTTAATAGGAACTTAGGGACTCTTAAAATATTTAATTTTTAGCCATTACCGAATACAATCCATAATTGGATTCGCTATTGAAATTAAAAACGAATCACCCAAATTTGACCAGTTGTTAAATGTGCCTTGATTCGATCAAACATTGAACCCAGGACCTTACTCGTATGATTCGGAGGTAATCATATTGCTACTGCGCCATGGAGGGCGACATAAAAGAGACTACATTTTTCAATTTGCCACGATCCCTCTATACTTCTTTAGCTTCATCAACATTCACAACTCTCTTTATTCAAGCTCGTCGATTTCGTACTCTTAACCTGACCTTTTGAATAACTAACGAATATACATAATACATACCTAATAACAGACAGAGCAAATCGTGGTTAAAGCAAATGTTTATATGTATTTCTTTAATAATAAAATACCCTTTTATATTCCTGAAACTAGAAAATAATACACGTAAGTCCGTCCGAACATAAAAGCCTTCAATCAAAGGCCACCTGACCGTGGGTACTCAAATAAATAATTTATTGGATGCGATCGTTCTGATCCCGGCATCTGGTCACAAAGGGCTATTGTGATGGCCCTTTTTGGCTTGCTGTCCACGTCTTACTACGGGATTTCCAACTATTACATTATTCAAATTACGCCATATTGCCCCGTATAAAACTTGCGCGGGTTTTGTCAAACGTTCCAAGGGCTTAATATTGTGATTTTCATAAAAATGGTTGAATCCTGATAAAAAAAAATAATGCGTTATAAACTTTATCTCTTTGAGGTAAAGCTGGCGAAGTGTGACCTCGTGTGATGCAAAACTTTATGTGTCAAACCGAATTTTAAAACGAATTGATCCAAGACTCAGCTCCAATAACAAATATCAATTTGGAAGATGACTTAACCGAGGATCGAATCAAGCATCTTGTGTCTTAAAGGAAACTTATCACTGAACGACAGGACCTAGTAGTAAATAGATAGATATAGAAACGAAGCAATTTAATTTTGTAAGCTCTCGAGTTCCCAAGTATAAATTAAAAAGTTTTTCCCAGCACACGAGTGTTCCACATCCGACTGAAGTTATTATTGAATTAGGTTACGTCTAGTTGGCATTTTCAATTCTATGAAGGTTTATTTAATTTAAAGTCTCTCTCATCATAAAGTTTTCATCATAAATATTTTTTTTTTCCAATATATATACTAATATACAACATAACGCATAGTTTTATCTATTATAATGCCTTTTTCATACATACCTACAGTCCATCTATATCCCTCGCGGGGTAGGCAGAGCCAACAATCTTAGAAAGACTGATAGGCCACGTTCGACTATTTGGCTCAGATAGAATTGAGATTCAAACAGTGACAGGTTGCTTCCCTATCGCCTAAAAGAAGAATACCAAAAAAAGCCTTTACGACATCCATGAGAAAGTGGTGGAGTAGATTTTTCACCACACAAAATCCACACAAAATACATTTACAAATGTTTTTTCCATATGATATGTGTATGCTTCATATATAATGTTACAATTGCCTGCATAAAATATATATACATATATTATATTACTTAGCTCTTTCCCTGGGAATGTTTAATTCGTACAGATCATGTAAGGTAAAAGCTCCTAATACGGCGGTAGTCAAAATCGCTTCCAATTACGGTGGTATTTATATTTCTTAGTTTTATTCCTGTTCTATTCAGTGTAAGTACATCATAACGCAAATGTGTTATTCTAAATTTATTTCGTCACGACTTAACTGACATTTGCAACTACAACACATTGGCAACACAACAAAATCAATCAGTCTGTGTCACGGCATCGACGGGACAGGTGTTTTCATACAAACGCGGAACAACAAAATTAAGTACACTAATATTTACAAAGGCAATTTTTCGTATTAATAAGCCGTTCAAGTTTGTTTATGAATAACTTATAGCATTTCCCTACTTTTAAATTTTTAAATTAAATAGCTTGTTTCACGTTTGTAACTCAGTTTTTACCCAAAAATAAGAAATAAAATACCGCCGTAATAGGATACGAATTTTATAGAGTAATCCTAACTCGGTGGTATAACTCCGTAATAGGAAAAATACTGATAAAATTTAATTGTTTATAACTTTCAAATTATTAAGTTTTTGAATCAGTTACAAGTTCAATTGAAATAATTATTAATCTCATAAATTAATAACCATATTCTGAGGTATGTGTTCTCAATTAGAAATCTAGTTAAATAATAAAACTGTTGAGTACAAAATGTTAGTTTCTTAGGAGGGGTAAAAATTGAGAGGTGTGTTTTAATTTATCACAAATAATATCCTGTGTATAACTGTTACTTCAGTTTTACACATCTTAGCCACAAAATAGTTGTCGTTTGATTAAAAATTTACACTCTTTTGTTAATCGGAATTTTGATGGGTCAGAATTAGGATTATTAAAAACACGAGTAGTTTTCCTAATACGGTGGTAGTTATTTCCAGGTAACTCTGTATTAGGTAATATGGTTTCCTATTATGGCTTTATTAATTAAACAGAAAATCACAAGATTTTAGGGTTTCGTAAATAAATAAAAAAATCGTCTTTTTTCTGATTCTTATTTTTTATAAATGTTTTTTTTTGTAAAATCAAAAACATTGAAAAAATAAAATATTTTAATATCAATTAATGCAATCTACGTAATTGTTCTTTTCATTTTTTCATAGCTCAATTCAGGCAGCAGTGGCAGCGGGCAGCATTGACGCAAGTTTTAAAAGAGTTTTAAACTTTATTTTCATTAGGTATTTTATAGACCAGTAATCGCTCGAAAAAATAAAACTGTTGGTGACTGATGCGGCGTCGGTTGCTGACGACAGCCAGCAGTTTTGAAGCGAAGCTAGTCTAGTAGCGAACGTTTAAAATTCTTCCGCAGCTGTAAATGCTCTTCGGGCTGCTGTCGACCACTGTAACTGCAGCCTGAATTGACCCTAAACTTTACTTAGGTATCTTATATTAAGTTCACTTACCATTACTAAAGTGATTATTTTTTAATATGTAAAACTTTTAGTTACAGTTTACTATCCTCTGCGGAGTGTTAGTTTTTGAAAGACTGATGTTATAAATATTTCATTATTGTTACTTTTTGTTCCTTTACGAAGTGTTGATTTTTGAAAGATTTTAGATGATTGTTATTGTTCGTCATTATTTCTTAGCCAAAGTAACTAATTGTAATAAAAAATAAAACTTAATTCCTAAATGAACCTGCATTTTTAATATTGTTAAATCCGTGAAAGCTGTACACACGCGTGTAGAAAACACTAAATAATAATATATACATATATATACTTTAAATAAATAATATACTTCAAATTCAAAGTCGTCTTTAATTTCATTAAAGTGAAAAATTGTAATTAAATAGTCAATGAACGAAAAACTTACAATAAAGGTACTTACACATTTCTATTATTGTTATACATATTATTTGTACGGAACCTAAATTAATGTACTTTCTGACCCTCCGTATTAGGAGCCGTCTACCGCAGTAATAGGCTCTGACCAAAATCATACCTCCGTATTAGGGAAAATCGACCTGCCTTTTTAAATATTTTTTTTAAATAAGAAATCGCATGAAAGGATACTTAGACTCAACAGCAATACAAAATTTAAATTCCATTTTAGATAATAATTTTGTTTGGAACCTTTAAAAATACTTACTTATGCTTATTTTTGCTTCTTACTTTCAAATGTTGCGAAATACCTCCGTAATAGGTGCTTTTACCTTAGGTACATGTAACTTACGAGTTAACCCGGCGAGTGGGCGTAAACAATTAACAGTCCAAATTAATTAACGAGTGCCAAGCGTTTCGTAGGCACACAGGTGTGTATCATTTGTTCCCGTAATTACGACGTTGGCTTCGGCTCTGGTCGAAGTTATAAGCTGAAAGCATTTGTAAATGTACATATAATAAAATGTTTTTTTTTATTTTAGAACGTGTGTATATTTGATATTTACTTTCTATTTTAGAAAAAAAAGTGTTTGTAAATTTGTACCTAGCTGTAGCTATACTATCCCTTACCTAAATATGATCCTTCCATTTTCCCATGGATGTCCTAAAAGGCGAGTAAGGGATATGCTTTTCAACTCGTTGACTGAAAGAAATCCCTCCTAGGGAGAAGTCCATCGTTGCGCATTAATGTTTTTTGTCATACTTTGTACTTTTATAAATTTGTTTTCTACAATATAGTATTAACAAACTAACTAACAAAAGAAAACGCTGACTGAGTGATCATCTGATATATCATTTGTTTTCTGACAAATCACAGCCCAAACGGTTCTAGTTTAGAGATTTGGTATGGAACCTATATGTGGTTTAGGGGTGCAAAAATAGAGGATTTCAAAAAAATTCCAATGGTAAGAAAATGAGCGGGATTTTCTATTTATGCGGATTTAAGGTCTGAGCACACCAAAAACAGGTCAGGGTTAAAAGCGGGCCCGCATCAAGTTGTAACACATAACACTCTTCAAACTCGTCACATCAAATTCAAACCATGAGTCGCTGCACCATGGCATGTATCTTACGCCTATAACTTGCGCCATCCTTTATAAGACATCCTAGTAATTCACTTTCCGTCACATAAGTGAGGGTTTTACTGAAAATAATCCAACAAATAGCGGCTCTTTATTAAATTCCGTAAGCACAATATAAGCAACTTACTACTAATTACTGAATTTACTGGTTATAAACTACATATTTAAGACATTCAAATTGACTTTCATTTTAAAATAATCTAATAATAATAACAACAATTCCCTTAATTACTTAAAAAAAATATGTTTCTACACACATATGATCACGTCTATATCCCTAGCGGGTTAGACAGAGCCACCAGTCTTGAAAAGACTGATAGGCCACGCTCAGCTGTTTGGCTTAGTGATAAAATTGAGATTCAAATAGTGACAGGTTGCTAGACCATCGCCTAAAAGAGAAATCACAAGTTTATAAGCCTTTCCCTTAGTCGCCTTTTACGACATCCGTGGGAAAGAGATGGAGTGGTCCTTTTCTTTTTTGTAATGGTGCCGGGAACCACACGGCACTTCTTTAAATAAATCACGGAAAATGATATAAATGAACCGTGAACCGTGGATCAGTGTAAATTATAAAACAAATAAAAAAGAAATAAAACGCGAAATTCATACGCGAAGTAATCGCATCAGGTAATGTTTACATACCTACGTCATAACATCCAGAAAGGTCGTACCTACATACATATAGCAATAAATTCAGGGATAATTCCGAAATGTGTCAGTAGGTCAACGTTCGTTTGTTTTGCATGTGACCATGTATCGGAATAGCGCGGGACTTTGAAAGTGGGTTGAGGGAATATGTTAAGTAAGTAAGTTAATGCTTTATTGTTCACTAAAGGAGTACATGACAAATATAAAACAGTAGTACAGTACAAAGTCAGGCTTATCCCTAAGTGGGATCTATTCCAGCCAACCTGAAAATAAGATTATAATATGTTCTTTGAATTTTGTATGCCGTGTGGTCCCCGGCATTTGAGAATAAGACCACTATATATTATTCCCAAGTAAGTCGTAAAAGATGACTAAGGGAAAGGGTAATACACTTGAGATACTTCTTGTAGGCGATTGGCAAGCAACCTGTCCTATCAGTTTGAAATAAAAATAGGTCACCCTATTTGAATAAAATTTTCAACATTACGTACGTTCGAAAAAAAAACACGCTACTGCAATAAATGAAATTTGTTCATTTCAAAATTGAAAAATTTTCTCATGAAATTTCATTACTTTATAATGTATCCGTAGGTACATAAAATTAAATGTATGTTCATTTTTATTTTCATTTAACGTTTTCTACTGAACCAATTAGGTACCTATTTGAAATTTGGCACACATACGTACTAAGAGGGATAAAGGTTACCTATCATTCTGGAAAAAATAATATTCTCATGGGAAAAGACAAAGTATACTATCAGAGTCGCGTTTTGTACGCTAGTAAATCAAATTATATAAAGAAAAAATACAGCGAAGTCTAAGGCAATACAAACATTTATACTGAAACGTGTTCACACTCATTTATCAGGGGCTACGTATACTAAACCTTTAAGACCGGATTACACTCGGATTCCATTAGTCGGCGAGCATATAGACATCTTTCGAGCAAAAAAAAAATCACTTGAGATTACGCAAATTTCCCCCGTGGTGGGCAGAGGAATAATGGAACGAGGATTAAGAGCTGCCTTTGCAGATAAATTACAGTATTTTTTGCTAATGGTCGTCAGTTAAGACGTTTTTGGGTATAACATTAGGATAAATCATTGGTATAACATTCGGAAATGTAACGGAAAAGACAGTCAACAAAACATCTCAAAGGTAAGCTGAATGGTGTGGGACTTGCATGGGATTTTAATGATTGTTGCATAACTACGTATAATGTTCTATTCTATTTTGACGGCCTCTGTGGCGCAGCGGTAGTACGCTTGTCTGTGACATCGGAGGTTCGAATCCCGGCCAGGGCATGATGAGAATAGAACTATTTCTGATTGGACTGGGTCTTGGATGTTTATTTATACAAGTATTTATTATAAAATATAATATCGTTGTGTTAGTATCTCGTAACACAAGTCTCGAACTTACTTCGAGGCTAACTCAATTAGTGTAATTTGTCCCGTAAATATTAATATTTATTTTAAGTTTGGATAATTGTAAAGTTGCCGTCATTAAAACAATGCTGCATTGCAGTTTGATACCGCTTCTTCTGCCCTTGAGAATCCTGAGTTTGTAAGCCTATCCCTTAGTCGCCTTTTACGACATCCATGGGAAAGAGATGGAGTGGTCCTATTCTTTTTTGTGTTGTGCCTGGGACCACACGGTATCGTTTTCACAATGTAATAATACCTGATATTATAAGAATTTCTATAGAGTGATGAAAAAGGGTTCTAAAATAAAATGAATGTGTATAAAATAAACCATTGTTTAGGAGTTTTTTTTTAAGATAAACAAGACACAAAGATTAAAAAGTTAACTCATACAATCAAACATACAAATATGTAAAAACTCCGTCTAAATTAAACCATTTGAAACGGCGTGTTAGAAATGGTCAATAAAAAGTGTTAATAGTATGTTCCTAACTGGCTTGATATTGTATTAATTAAGCACAGGACGCCAGTTAAAATTTAATTTCGGAGTTTTACCCGACATTTATAAAGGTTCAATATAAACAAATGTAAGGCCCGCTTTATACTGGTGATTTAATTTGATTCTCGAACCAGTTGTTTTTCCGAGACTGGTTTTAAAATTAGTTTTTTTGGTATAAAGGAATAAACACATGATCACGTCTTTATCCTTTACGGGGTAGACAGAGGTAACAGTCACGTTTAGCTGCATGACTATGATAGAATTGATACGAAATCAGTATTTTGTTTAAAAAGTTAGTGAAATTTATTGGTTTTGGTTTTGAATATAAATTCTGAAGGCAACTTGGTGGTCATCATTTTATTATTTCATCATTGTTTTAGAAAATAAAACTTACCAAAGTAATCGGACCATTTATTATGAGGATATCATGGCAAGTGAGAAGATTGGCCTCTCTCTGCAAGAAAAGGGCATGATTGATCAGATGTATGGATTAAATTTCGTTCTATCGTTGATTATTATTTATTTTTTCGAATTCTCGTTTTCATCATTTACCTTTAATTAAACAAAAAATATTATGTAACCATAAAACACCTGAAATTTTCCCGTCTCTTAAAGAAGAGAATCTTTTAAAAAGTTGCAAAATTACGGATTTTGAGCAAAGTTTTTGGCCATTTTATACTGGGAGTTTGTCACAAATTTCAAAGAACCGTGAAGACAGATTAAGTATTTGACTGCATTTGGCTTCAAAGAAATATAAAATTAATTCTTATTTTTTAACGACTGCCAAAAAGATTTGTAGGTATTTTTTTTTTGTAGGTATTATATTTTGAATTTAAGTTATTAAAAAAGGATGCAGAGATCGTTGCAAGTGTAAAGATATAGTCTTACCTACCCCTCCGGGAAAAGGCGTGATTTTTTTAATATACTCGTATGTATGTAAAGTCAGCTGACATTTCACAGTTACCGCCTTATTTTATTGCCATGATACAGGAATGGTCATGTCTATACCCTTTACTTACATCTAATCTTCTAGTCTTATGTCTTAAAGGGGAAGAACCCATACATTTTTTTAGAGACACAATTTCTCTCATCTGCTTCTCTTCCCGTGTAAATTGTAAAAGTCAATCAACAATCTTAGTATTTATTATAGTTTTTTACTAAGTCATACATATAATCACATCTACTTTCCTTATGAGGTAGACAGAGCCTGATTCAGTTATAGCTAGATAGATGATAGAATTGTGATTCAAGTAGTTTTAAAGCCTATCACTACGTATGTATGACTTGGTAAAAAACTATAATAAATACTAAGAACTAGGCTCTTCAATTAACGCTATCTTAATAAAAATCGTCTGGAAATGACAGGATTCATCTTGTCGTGTCCATTACTCGTCCTGTCACTCCCTCTCAGGGTACTAAGGATGCCTTACGGATTATACCCATTTACTTTAATTAGGCTGCAGTTACAATGGATACACTTAAGCGGGGATTAAAGAAATATGAAAGTTTTAGACCGAGCAGATGATATATGCAACTGCAGCTTGATCGTGAATTAGCTTTGAAGGTAGAAATTTGCTTATTAGGGTGAGTGTTTAACGAAGAGCTATATTTTCCCGACGAGTCGGAGGTTGTATACACTCCAATCCGTAGAAATTTTGCTTGCGCGATTTAACTTTTTTGCTTTAGTGGCGGATTTAGATGTCTACAGTTGACTTCACGGGACTGAACACACAAGTGAAAGGTTGAATAATTTAGTTTGCTACGAGTTTTACCGCTTAACAGTTTGTAGTGCTACGAACATTTGTCTTGCTGCGATCCGCCTACGACTTGTAGCATTGCGTGTGCGCTGAACTGCGGAGCGCCTGTCTCCTTCATTATTCCCTACATAGAGGTATTTTGAAGGTGCGCAGATTATTAGTATTTATATATATTTAAGTGTAATTGTTATAAAAAAAATGGCAGATTGGGAGAAAACACACACAAGATTTTAATAATAACTTTTAATAATCACTTATATAAAAATATTGTTCTTATTGGATTATTGATATAAATTTAACTAAAACAGACGCACATTAATAATATTAAATTGGTCTTGTATTGTAAAGCCAAGGTAATGCTCAAAGTTTAATGTAGCCTCAGCCTTACATTCACGAGCACTGCCTGCCTCGTTAGGCTATTATGATTGAAACATAAATAATCTGTTACTACCCTTATCTGTAACTTTATGAGACCCCGCTCTGCAAACAGACCTTTCCGTGATAACACGTTTAATTTTCATTTCAAAAACATAGTCTTTTGTTTAACAGAGATTTTGGCTTAGCAGAAATGTGATCTTTAAAACTGAAGTCACGGATTTGATTTTCGGTTGGGTCTTGATGGTTGGTTATCTTTATCTAATAATTCTTGATTTTTGGCTACATTTTTCCACAGAATTATGACAATATAAGTAAATTCAATTTAGTTCAGGCCAAAAAGTTGTTAACTAAAAATTAAATGTTACGCGTCGTAAATCTTAACTTAAAATAACACTAAATACTTATTACAATAGTACTTAATTAGTATAATAATGCCATTACAGTTGCTTGTTGGTATGATGTGAAGTTATTTCAAAATAATGTATATTTTTTTTATATTTGACAATAATTTTTAATTGTTTCAGGTACTCAACCTAAATTTCCGTCGTCGCAATGTTTTGAGTGGATCATTTATTTTTTTCCATCATTTCGTACGAAAATTAAATTTTTAAGTAGTTGGTAAAACATCGACAAGCTAAAAAACAAGAATAGGTAATAGATTTAGTTGACTGGAAGAAATTACAATTAGGTTAAGTCAGCATTGTTTTTTTTTAAGTCCAGTTACAGGTTAGCGATCTATTCTGCATACAACGCCATCTAGTAGACGGCCAAGTAACTACATTACTGTTTTTACATAAAATTTCTTGACAATTTTTCTGAATTTCAATTTGTATATGTCTGTGAATAAATAAATAAACAAAAAATATATATGTGCACAAAAAATAATGAGAATTCATCATTAATTTCATCAGTCAGAAACCAAAATTACATGAATTATATTGAGTGACGTTATGAATTTTACAATTAAATGTTAAAACCTGAACTCGTAAAAAACGTGAAAACAGCAATTTTCAGATCTTTTACATTCATAAAACAGCATATTAAATGAGTTAAAACATTGTATTATATTTACATTTTTTTTCCGCGAATTTACGTGAAACTTTCCGCTTATACGAGAACGTTGTTAATCAGAAAACGTTTTTTATTTCCCTGCACTTCGAAATGAATCTACGTTTCATATTTTAACTACATACGAGTAGCTTTACAAATGCGGTCTCTGCGTGGAAAAAGGAATAATAATCAGATTTCTATGGTCGATAATATGATAAGAAGTCGTAAAAGGCGACTAAGGGATAAGCTAATATACTTGGAATTCTTCTTATAAACGATGGGCTTTCCATTTTATAGCCGTACAGCTGAACGCGGTCTCTTCAAGACTGCTGGTTCTGTCTACCCCGCAAATGATATAGTCGTGATATGAAAATAGGCTAGTGAATACAATAAAATCTCAAGGTCAATTGTTCGAGATAGACTTATTTATTACAGGTATATAGCACGTACTAGGTTAACTAGCAATTGTATGATCATTTGCTCCAATGAATGTGATTGACAATAATCATACCTGAATAAGAATATCATGATTTTGTTTACAATCACTATGATTGTAAGTTGTTAAGTAAATATTTTGATTTAAGTTTGTGTAGAGAAAAATAAAGAAATTTGATTTTATTTGATGATTGCCCGATATTTTTGTACATACATACATACATATAATCACGTCTATATCCACTGCGGGGTAGACAGAGCCAACAGTCTTGTAAAGACTATTAGGCCACGTTTAGCTGTTTGGCTTTAAGATGGAATTGAGATTCAAATAGTGACAGGTTGCTAGCCCATTACCTAAAAAAAGAATCCCAAGGTGGTAAGCCTATCCCTTAGTCACCTTTTACGACATCCATCGGAAAGAGATGGAGTGGCCCTATTCTTTTTTGTATTGGTGCCGGGAACTACTCACAATAAGTGAATGTAATTACATTTCCTTTGACAAATCACTGTCGCTATTGTTCCAGACGTCTTCCCTTAAGTTGACACGTAAATAAGTGTTGTTTTGTATGAGACAGCTGATGTAGTTCGCGAGTCAGAAGATGTGTTATTGAAACAGAGGAAATAACTCCATATGAGACGAATTGATTTCGCAAAACGTTTATATGCGATATTTTTTACATACACATACATACATACATATAATCACGTCTATATCCCTTGCGGGGTAGACAGAGCCAACAGTCTTGAAAAGACTGATAGGCCACGTTCAGCTGTTTGGCTTTATGATGGAATTGAGATTCAAATAGTGACAGGTCGACTTCGACATGGGAACGAGATGGGGTGGTGATATTCTTTTTTTATTGGTGACGGGAACCACACGGCACACGGATGTTTTTTCTAAGATGAATATCTTATATAAGGTCTTCTTTCTCCTCCTGGCTTTAGTCCCGGTTGCAGAGTGATGAGGAATCACTCTGGAGAGGAGCATACTCATACTCAAAGCATACCTTTGGCCATGGATTCTGGATTGAGTGAGTCAGGTTTATACACGAAGCGACTCCCATCTGACCTCCGCAACCTTTGCAGATAGGTACACCTAACCCGTATTGGAATCCAGTTGCCTGAATGTGCAGGTTTCCTCACGATGTTTTCCCTCACCGTAAGAGTATCGGTTAGTATTCAAACTAATACAAGGCCGAGATGGGAATCGAACGTGTGCCTTTCTGCGAATCATGCATTTTAAGCGGGCACCTTATTCATACTCCATCTCCATCTTATATCTTGATATAATGGGAGACGTTCTGATAAAACTGATGAACTAGCATGTTTGATAATGTGGATGAAATGAATGAAATATGATGGAATCGTGGAAAGTACAAAACAGTCTTTGCCTATCCCTCAGCCAAAAAAGAATGGAATCAGCCAAGAAAAATTTTTGGGTACGAATATATACACTATTTTCTTGTAACTGTGTAAATTTCTATGCAATAAAGATATTACAAACAAACAAACAAATACGAGTAGTTTTACCTATATGTCGTTCTTGTGTTCTTACCTACGCTTTAACAAGGTAAATACTATATTAGAAAAAGGCCGAATTCAGTTAATTACTGTCAGCCATTTTGTATGTAAGTTGTCTCTCATTCTCTTACTTTGTTAGTTACTTAGTTAGTTAGTCATCCACTCCTGGGCGTAGTATTAGTCCATCAATGAACCAAATTCAGATTATGGATAAAACCAGACCCCATGCAGAAACAGGACTAATCGCCAAATGAATAATGACCATTTTTCAATACTTAATTGAGATAAATAAGAGATAGACTTATTGTTTCCTTTTTAATTTTAATATCTTGTTGTTTGAGTTTTTGTTCTGTTAATAACTAATTTTACAGTATCATGCTTTGTACACTAAAGTTGGAAATTTTACTTATTCAGTATATGTATATACATTTCCTAAGGATAGTAATGCAATTTTGTAAACTCTCTGTATGTGTACCTACCTTAATAAATAAATAAATATTAAATTCAACGAAACGAAATAACCCCGGAACGCAATTACAAATAGTCCTCGCAAGTCAAAACTTCATCGCAATATTTCAGCGCCGCATGCGATATAATCATAGTTTGTGAATGTAATTTAACATATTTTTGTTCCGTGCGCGATGAATTGTGTCGTTGTTGTAAATGAAAAACTATAAAAATAGAAATGGAAGTGCGAGTCTTAACTCTATATTATTCTAGTTTAGGATAACATACATACTCACAAGTCACGTCTTTGTCTCTTACGGGGTAGACAGAACGTCTTGAAAAGACTGAAAGGCTGTTTTGCTTTATGAAGTTAAGTTTGGGATAAATTTATTGTTATGATTTTTTATACTTTGTTTTTGTTTTTGTTGTTTTATTTGCTAAGAAATAAAAAAAAAATGTTGAAAGAGGAGAAAGAGTTATGATATTATTATATAGTATATATAAGAGGAATGACGAATACGGCGGCAGAAATTAAGTAAAATCGCCCCGTTTTCACTGTTTCCCTTCGCCTATGGAATCCTGAAAAGAAAAAGAGGTTGTTTGAAAGTTCCGCTTAGCTCGCACCACAACAAGAGCGTTCGTATTTTGATTTACGAGTAAAAGATTGCGTCATAAATCATTCGCGTGGCTCCCTCTGGCGGACGGTGGGAGAACTGAAGAAAAAAATTCAAAGTACCCTACAGACAAGTATTTACGTTGTTCCGTCAGGGATAATACGCGGTTTTAATTAATCCCTTTCGTTTTATTTCGCTTTTCTTATTCCATTTTGTCTGTTTACGAATTTCAGTTTAAAGTTCCGTTGTATTTTTTGCGATAGTGTATTTAAGACTGCCTTGCCAAAGCTTTGTAGTTTATTTACAAGGTGAACCAACCGTTATTGGTATTATCTATACTAATATTATAAAGCTGAAGAGTTTGTTTGTTTGATCGCGCTAATCTCTAGAACTACTGTTTCGAATTGAAAAATTCTTTTTGTGTTGAATAGACCTTTTATCGAGGAAGGCTTTAGGCTTGTTTAACATCACGCTGCAACTATTAGGAGCGAAGAAATAATGGAAAATGTGAAAATAACGGGGAAATTATCCTTGAGGGCTTCAATGATGCCCAAAATAATTATTCCACACGGACGAAGTCGCGGGCACAGCTAGTACTTATAAATCGAAATAAGTAGAAATATAAAAGAATTGACTGATAGACTGACATATCAAGACGTTGGCCGAACCGCCGGGTTTAGCTTAGTAAAATCACTATTTCTAACATATACATACATATATCTATTAATTATAACCCGGGGCCGAACATCAAAACTTTAAATTGGCCCCCGTCACCATAACTTCTTACTCCAAGTACAATTCGGGTTAAATCCCTCTAACGTCTTTGCGTACAATGCAAATGGAATCTCCGGCGTAACTTTGCGGGCCGAACTGCCGCTATTCGCGAACAAACATCCAAACTTCACTTTCACTATCATACTAAATTCGTAGTACCATAAATCTTAACCCTTAGTGCGTTATGATGCAAATTAAATAGAGTACAGATGATGATAACTTTGTTTACTGAAGTACTTTTGCTCTTAGTTAAAAAGCGAGGTCGCCTAACAGGATTACGACAGAAAGAGGTATAAGTCATATACAATAATTTGCAATTACCAATATGTTGTGCGTTACAGTACCAAAAAAATAATTACTTAAAAGCCACGATAAGGATGATGTTAAATTATTTTCTTGTAAAAATGCGATCCCGATCGCTGGCTAACAGTATTACACTTTGCATATCGTAGTAAATAGAATTTAAATGAGAAAAAGATCATTTATCTCATAATAGTCGTAAGATGAAAAATGAGAACTTTGAATTTGATTGAATTTGAAAACTAGAAACTTGGAATAACGACATAGATAGGCCGCTTCTGTACATTTTATTATTTCGCCACCAAGGGGCGTATATTGCCATGTTTTTCATTATTTCACCAGACACTTGGGCGAAACTACCCCTATTATATATCAGCATCATCTGGATACTTTCCAATAGAATATTAAAAAATACAAGCAAATAATCATCGCTTGCTAAATGCATTAGTTTTAACAATTAAATCGATTTCATAGAAATATTAATAGATCTGCAGTTAAACGAATATAAACGAAAATAATTTTCTTAAATTCAACTTGTATCTTTCATCAGGTAGGAATTACCAAAAATATAACTTTTTTACTGATATTAAGGCGAATAAGTCATAGACTCTAATACAAAAAGCCCGGTATTAGAGTGCATCCTGCAAAATGAACGTGAAAGTGAAATTATTATCGCAACAAAAATGGTATTCGGACGAGATAATGTAGAATCTCAGTTTTAATTTTCTCTACTGAACGCGGAATAAATTATTTTTCCGGTTGGCGGCTGTCCTCTAGAGACGAGTTTTAAACTGGACTTTTATCTTTTAGAGGCACTCCTAGTAATTATGTTTTTTCGAGGACGCTAAAACAAAATGTCATTAGTTTCGTGATAACAATTCATCATTGTTTTGTGGCGAACTGTTTGTAGTCGTTAAAAGATTCAGTTATTAGTCTATCCATTTCCATTTCATGATTATTCTGGGCGTTCAATTCAAGGCGTTCCTCATGCTCTTACAATGTCTTACCACAGTCACAAAAATATAATAATAATAAAATTTTTTTTAATAATAAATTCTTTATTGTCTTGAAAAAATTACATTTTTAGAACCAAGGTTGGGCCTTTCTTTTAAGTTATATAAACCTGTGTTAGAAAGACCCGCTCTTAAATAATTAAATATATGTTATTTGCAGACAATGTGCAATTACAAGTTTTAGTGCTTAAAACAATAAAAATAACAGGAACAAACATGCAAATAACAGAAAGCAATTATACAATTTAAACTAAACATTATGGGGTATAATAACAAAAATATATATCGTATTAATTCGAGTTTTGATAAGTCATTTTCGAGTATTGTCGAGGTATAAAGAAAAATATTATTTGAAAACATGTAGATAAAAAAAGAACCCCGAATGAAAATTAGCACTTAAAAACAACTAGGTACTAAGGAGTTCTTTTTTTCTGGAATTTTTGTTGCCAGCCGGGAAAGTAAAAACGAAGAAGGTTAACGTACTGCTCCCTGTCCTTCCCTTGTCAAAAGTGTCCAAGTCTCAACGTAATGACATTCGAAACTCGAATTATATATTGTTACGAGTACAATTTCTCCCAGAAAACGCGAGTCTTTAAGAGTTTAGAGATAAAAGTAAGTAAAATTAAATCCACATTTTCAAAATCCAAGTATAGAATTAATATGCTTAAGAAAGAAGAGATTCATGGAATATATGTCTAGATCTGTGGATTTGATATGAATCATACTGAATGATGATGTGTATGATCAATCTGAAATACTTCACATTGTAAATATAATCACTATCATTCTGGCGTCTGTCTCAGATGCGGTTTTTAGTAAAGAGAAGACCAGGATACTACTTAACATTTAATTTAATTAATTTTTTTATTTAAAAAAAATATTAATTTTTTTTAGTAAAAAAAATATTTTTTATTAATTATTTATATTTGGATTATTTATTAAAAAAAATTGGAAGTCCTCAAAAATCTTAGTCCTAAAAATCCTACCAATTCAAAATCTGAAACGGAAATATGTTTCTTCAAAGTACAGAAAGCTATATCGGTTCCAACAGCTAAGTATGGAAACTATTCTCAGAGACCTCCGACCGGGGCGCTCGGTTCATTTAACAGGGCGCCAGTGACGCATGATATGAGCTTCATTTCACGTGCCTTTTACTTTTTTCGGTCATGTGTGTTGGTTTTTTTTTTCTTCACTTCACTGATCAGTGTAGATATACCACATACAAATCTGCATAATATTTTTCCTTATGATTCAGATTGGCTCAATATGTAGTGCGCTTGTCTGTGAAGAATGAATAATGTGAATAAATCGAATTACACTTTTGTCTCGATACTGATCGGGAATATTAAGTACTCGTAATAAGGTCGTTAGATCTGAGAAAAATCGAATAAAAGTAGGCGTAATTCACTAAAAGCTCCCGAGGTTTCGACAGGGCGTCGCGTCTTGACCTAATTTGAGCGTGTTAAGCTGGCCCTCTTGTTGGAAATTGGAATAATTCAAAATAATAGAAATGGCATATTTTAATTTATATTCGAAATTAAAAAAAAGAGAAGCACCTATCCTGGCATGTGGTAAAGCGTAGTGTTGCTTACCCCTCTGGAAAAAAAGCGTAATTTTTAATATGTATGAATGAATTCAAATTAATATAATGATATTTCCTCGTTTCTCATCGCTATTCCTACACAGTTTTAAAGCTGTCAAATAAATTTCAGAAATTCAATGCAAGTTGAAAACAAAACGTTGTAAGATGGTGTCACTGTCATTTAGGCTTATTAGGCTTATTACATAGGCTTGCGATGTCACATTCTCCAGTATTAACCACTTCTTTAGTCTTATATTCTTCCGTAGTCTATGTTCGGCTATTTGCCGGGCTATTGGACCCAAATGCTGCCCTATACCCGGCACAGGCTTACGACATCTAATTTCGCTGACAAAAAGGGAATTTTATAGTCCTTCTTAACTGAGTCACGACTCAAAAATAATGCCCGCTGGAATTAAATGCCCCTTCCAAGAGAGGAAGAGCCTATTATTACGAGCCAACAAAAGTAAATGTATTTTTTCTGTTTAAATAATTTATAATACCTAGACATCGGGTAACCATAGAGTAGAGATAAAAAAAAAAACAATATATCTTTGCCTGTGGTCGTAACGCTGGTCTTCATCGGTTACAAGTAGTTGTGGGCTTACCTAAGGACACATACATAGGAACATATCATATCATGGCCAAAAGGCTCACCCCGAGCTCTTCACCAGAGATGTAAGATTATTCACCTTCAGATCACCAGGACGCCAGAAGGAACGAGGAGTAACGGAACTGTCTGTACTTTTTTTTTTTTTTTTTTAATTTTTAATTTTGCGAGGGAAGATTAACAGCTGGTAGGTACATACCTTTTTCCTTCGCTAACCGATCACTTTGGAAGCGGCACAAACAATAAACCATATACAGGTATACCTATCTTTAATATAAGTTGCTCTTCCTATTTTATTTTGATTTTAGCTATTTAAATATCCAAAATAGTTTTCAATGTGTTAATGTCTTAAAGCTACTCGCCTGTACTTATTTTCTCAGTCCTTTCTTCACTGTTTACATATTTTAAACCTGCGTCACTTCATCATTCACTCTACACAAGTTTTCAATCACTTTTCATTGAAGCACCATGGACCCTCTGGGACAACTAAGTAAAGATATTGCTGATATGACTGTCCTGTTCAAGTCTAAAATGGCTTCTTTTGAAGCATCATTGGGCAATCAAAGTCAGGGTCAGGATACATCATCTCTTGCCAGTGAGTACTACACTTTTAAATCATTCATATTGAAAGCAGTTTCCGGCCTCAATGCACAGATGGGTTTGGTACTACAGTCCTTAGATGCAATCGAAATGAGAGCTCGATCCAACATTTTACTCCTACATGGTGTTGCAGAGGACACAGATGTAGACTTGCACACAAAATTCCTCATCATTTGTCATGACATGCTGCAACTGCCAGATATTGAGCCAAGTAATATCTTACAAGCTGTTCGCCTTGGCAGGAACTCAAAGATGAACAAGCCACGTCCCATCCTTATTAAATTTGCAGACTTATCTTGTCGAAACAAAATTTGGGCTGCCAAAAGATACCTAAAGGGCAGTGGTCTGACTCTGTCGGAGTTTTTGACAGCTGCAAGACATGCTGTGTTTGTGGAGGCCAGGAAGTCCCTCGGTGTTAGGGGCTGTTGGACTGCTGATGGCAAAATAGTGATAGTTAGTGCGGATGGGTCAAAGCGCAGAATTTCAACATTGGGCGAACTTCATGCCGCACTTGGCAGTGAGTATGCTTCCGATAAATCAGAAGCAGGGACTCTCGAGTCGGCTGGCTCCACTCCCACTGCTGTGGTGAAGTCTGCTGTGGGGGCTTCTGGCGTGTCCGTTAAGGAGCGGGCTGGGCGCCCTGTAAATAAACCACGTCCTACACGATCCCAGTCGAAAAAGTAGACCTCTTCAGTTTGCAAAATCTTTGCTGTAATATTTC
This sequence comes from Amyelois transitella, assembly GCF_032362555.1. Lineage (NCBI taxonomy): Eukaryota > Metazoa > Arthropoda > Insecta > Lepidoptera > Pyralidae > Amyelois > Amyelois transitella. The sequence goes on along the minus strand of NC_083506.1, from coordinate 2,382,301 downwards.
AAATATAGTTTTGAACTTTTAATATTTACCTACATTGTAAGTTTGTAAAAAGTGCCGGTCATTTCAACTTATTTATTGCAGTCTTTTTTTTGGCACGCACGACAATGACACTGACAACTCATTGTTATTTTCCCGTTCGAGTGGGCTGCCGAAGGATTTCATGTCACACGGCTGTTTTTTTTTTTTTTTTTTTTTTTTGCGCTTAGTCCTACTTTCACATAAAGCAAGTTCTCACTATGGGATATTGCAGCATTGAGTTTGTCACTACACTATTGTTTTTTTTATTTTTTTATTTTTTCTTTGTCCTGCTTTTTTGTACGATTTCGGGTTGTACTGTGATTTTAAATTTTATTAATTTATTAATATACGGTAATTTTGATTTATCTTATTTAGTAATAGAATATGTAAGTCGTAGTATTATTTTTATGGTAAGGCGAGAAAACTGAAGATAATTATTACCTAATTTATTGTTGAATATTTGTTATATATTAAATATATTCATACATATATTATTTTATTTATATATTTATTGTTATTTAACCAATTCATTCTCATGTCCGACGTTCTTTCCCCCTCTACCGATTCTGAATATTCTTCTCTTATCAATTCCTCAAGCAATTTATTGAATCTTGAGAATGATGGCGAGGATCTTCCTAATCTCAGGGACAACATTAATATAACTTTTCGTTCTTTAGCTAAAAACTTTAATGTCGTGCATATAAATGCCCAAAGTGTGCCTGGTCACTATGCAGATTGTAGCGGGAGCGATGATTCGGCTCGACCGCCACCAAAGGGAAGATCTTCCGCCAGGCTAGGTGTTATGCCTGGGGAACCGCGGCTCCGACGATGTTGTGTCGGAGGTTGTATATATAGCTCCAATCCGTGAAATCTCTGAAATCGCGATTTGGGTTCTTCGCTGCTATTGGCTGAGCGCGTCATTTTCTTCGCGATGATTGACAGTAGTTGTTTGATTTGATGTTTGTGGCGAGTGGCGTAGAGATGTCGCCACAGTACTCCCCCCCAAGACCGGAGGTCTGAAGTCTTGAGATCTTGCTGTGCAATCTGTGCTTCAGTTGTAGCTTGCAAGTGCCAGTTGTCTTCCAGTGAGTCGGAAGTTGCTCGAAGTCCTAGTGAGTCAGGAGTGAGCCGTTGCGTTGCTCGTAGTCTGCGGTGAGTCGAGACAGTAGAGAGCGAAGTCGACTTTTGTTGGCGCCGGTAGATATCGTGCAGAGCTGCCACGCTGGAGAGAAGAGCGGCCGTCGAAGAGATCCAGGCGTGGGCTGCGGTAGATGCGTTGGTCGCTGAAGTCGATGAAAGTGAGTGCGGGTGGAGAACAGGACCAGGAAGCTCGTTGAATTGGCTGCGATGGACCTGCTGCGATACCCAATTGCTGGCTTGCTGTGAGACTGCTTGCAGAGTGAGGAGTGATGCTGAGGATTGGAGTTGATGATGATGGAGAAGGTTGCTTCCAATCACGTCGGGGTCACCAATGTAGCGGGAGCGATGATTCGGCTCGACCGCCACCAAAGGGAAGATCTTCCGCCAGGCTAGGTGTTATGCCTGGGGAACCGCGGCTCCGACGATGTTGTGTCGGAGGTTGTATATATAGCTCCAATCCGTGAAATCTCTGAAATCGCGATTTGGGTTCTTCGCTGCTATTGGCTGAGCGCGTCATTTTCTTCGCGATGATTGACAGTAGTTGTTTGATTTGATGTTTGTGGCGAGTGGCGTAGAGATGTCGCCACAAGATCTTCTCAATACCTTCTCCAACAGCAACATTCATGCAATTCTAATTTCGGAGAGTTTTCTGAAACCGTCTTTGCCTTCCACTCTCTATCCTCTTCCGGGATTTAGGCTGATAAGGAACGACAGAGTGTGTGACACGGTTCGAAGTGATGGCTCCACTAGAATGGAGCGTTGTGGTGGGGTTGCAATTTACTTGCGAGGTGATATTTCTTGTGAGGTGGTTTCTCAATCTCCCCCTGTTACCCAAAGCCCGGAACACCTTTTCCTGGGGGTCTCTCTTCATAAAATTAAAGTTTTACTGGGAGTGTTTTACAGTCCATCTCTCCACATTAACTATTTTGACTCACTCGACTCTGTCTTGACTAACACACGGACCTTGTTCGATCACATTATCCTCATGGGGGACTTCAACACATGTCTTCTTAAAAATGATTCCCGTTCAAAAACTCTCCTCTCCCTTTTACACTCCTTAGATCTACATGTCCTTCCCCTTAACGCCACTCATTTTCCACTCAATCTCCGTCCATCTCTGCTTGATCTTATTATAACTTCCTCCCCCGATATAGTCGCTAAGCACGGTCAGTTTAAGGCTCCAGGGTTTTCAGCCCATGACCTTCTGTTTTCTTCCTTTAGACTTAGACCCCCTAAACGTAGACACAAAGTCATCTTGTTGCGCAACTTTGCACATATTAATAAAGATTTGTTAATTTCCGATTTTGCTCGTGCGGATTGGGAGACTATTCTGAACCTGGATGAGGTTGATCCAAAAGTGGCTGCTTTCAACTCCTTTATTTTATCTATTTATGATAAACACGCCCCTCTTCATCCTGTTCGTGTTAAGCACCTTCCTGCTCCTTGGCTCTGCCCGGAAATCCAACAACTTATGGCGAAGAGAGACAAAGCAAAACTGAGGCTACGTCATTGTCCTTCTACCTTCAATCATAATACTTATGTTTCTCTTCGTAATCTGTGCAACCGCAAGTGTCGTGATGCTAGGCGGAAACATATTCACGATAACATTGATAATTGCCCACCCAACAAACTTTGGAAATTTCTTAAAGGGCTGGGGATCGGCAAACAGAGATTTGGTACAGATTTTCAGTTCAATCTAAATGAGTTGAACTTACACTTCTCTACCTCGCCAGTTTGTACTTCACCTAATTCAAAACATGCAACTCTAGCTAGACTTCTCAGTAATGTTTCTACTGACATTTCCCCGTTCGTCTTTGAATCGATTACATCTGATGAAGTACAAAAAATCATAAATTCTATTAATTCAAAGGCTGTGGGCAATGACAATATTTCCTTAGACATGATTAAACCCATAGCAGACTTTGTTTCTCCTGTAATTGCTAATATTATCAACAGCTCTTTGTCCTCAGGGGTGTTTCCTGGTGCCTGGAAGTTAGGGCTTGTTGTTCCTCTTCCTAAAATGTCCAACCCTACTGCTTACTCCCACTTTCGTCCAATTTCCATACTTCCTCTTCTATCCAAAATTTTAGAACAACATGTTCAAAAATGTCTTTCTAACCATCTGGCTAAGTATAATATTTTGAGTCCCTTCCAGTCTGGCTTTCGGGTTGGTCACAGCACAACAACAGCACTTGTTAAAATCACTGATGACATTCGTCTTAACATAGAAAACAAAAATCTTACGCTGCTCGTTTTACTTGATTTTTCTAGTGCATTTAACTCAGTCGATTTCGAGATTCTTCTTGCAATAATGTACAGTCTTAATTTCTCCTCTTCTACCCTGGCCTGGTTTCGTTCTTATCTTACTGGGCGGCGTCAGTTGGTCAAGGTTGATGACAATCGTTCTGATTGGTGTAGTTTGGATGCTGGTGTCCCTCAAGGTGGCATACTTTCGCCAATTCTTTTTTCTTTATTCATTGATGGAATCACTTCTTCGCTGTCTTCCTCATTCCACCTTTATGCGGACGACCTCCAAATTTATACAGCTGCTACACTGAATAATTTCAACCATGCGATCAGTGTTATCAACTCCGATTTGGCTCGTATTGCTGAATGGGCCAAATCCTTTGGTCTATTGATCAATGCGGCCAAGTCTCAGGCCATTGTTATAGGTAGTCCTCACTTTATCTCTAAATTTAAGTCATTGGTGTTTCCCAAAGTTGTTTTAGGCAATGACACTATACCTCTTGCTTCCAAAGTCAAAAATTTGGGAATAATCATTGACGAAACTCTTTCTTGGTCCCCTCAAATCAATGAACTTAGCCGGAAAACTTTTATCTCCTTGCATTCTCTGAGGCGATTGCAACAGTTCCTACCTTCTGATACTAAAGCGCTTTTGGCTCGTTCATTGCTCCTCCCTGTTCTCGATTACGCTGATGTTGCGTATATCGACCTGACTGAGGAACTGTTAAATAAGCTTGAGCGGATACAGAATATGTGCATTCGTTTTGTTTTTGGTCTTCGGAAATTTGACCACATATCGGAGTTCCGCTCACGTTTGAACTGGTTATCTATGAGATCACGTCGTAACTTACATATTGTCTCCTTTTTGTACAGTGTTCTTTTTAATCCCCTTTTCCCTAAATATCTGTCAGAAAAATTCACTTTTCGCATCCATGATCCACGCCTTCGTTCCTGTAATACCCTCCTTTTACAGATTCCTGACTACCATTCTCAAACCTACGGTAAGTCCTTTTCCGTGTTGGCTGCTCGCCTTTGGAATAAACTGCCCCTTCTTATAAAATTGTCCCCTTCTTCTAATTCCTTCAAAAATAAACTTAATAAATTCTTTCTCGAGTCTTGAATTGGTTTTGAAGTTAATTTAGAATATTAAATGTTTATATATTTTCTTTATTTATTTATTTATATTTTACGTATATAATTGTTGTGTCTTAAGGATAATTCTAGTAAAAGAACTGTTGTTCATCCTTGCCTCAATTTTGTTTATGATCCTCTTACTGTCAGGTTGGCTGGAAGAGATCCCACTTAGGGATAAGCCCGCCTTTGTACTGTACTGTTTTTATTTGTAATGTACTCCTTTAGTGAACAATAAAGCATTTACTTACTTACTTACTTACTTACCTATCTTTTGTCCCAATCATCAGGATGATATCAGGAGCCCATCCCATGGCGTTATTCGGGATAACATGCGGGCGTCCTTACAGGGCTTTAGACACAAAAATCTATAATATACAGAAATTTAACTGTTTTCAACGAAGTTCAGACATAGACAAAAAATGATCACAATATTTTGAAATCATCGCATACGAGTACATACCTATAATACTTTGTACTTAATAGTAATCCAAATTGTATTTCACTTGAGTTGATAATGCCTGAAAAGAGAAATAACAATCATATTTTCCTACTTATAATAATAGAATAGATATCATTTGCAGCAAAAAACATGACCTGAATGAAAATTATATCCATAGCTTCCTTTATTTAATGGCACTCCCAGGGTCTGATAACACTAAATTATGAGGTACAGTGGTAATACCCCGGGTGTTACTGTAATACAGACCTAATGACTTCTGTTTGTTTAAGAATAAGCATGTTTATTCGTTTATTTACTATTTGTTCTACACAACTGTTCGTTATTATCGTTTAAGAACTTCGATTAATGTAAAATCGAAGAACTTTTTACTACATGCATTGAGAACCATAGTTTTTTTGCATAAGCAATCTCGATCAATTGTAAGTGTTAGCGAAGCCCTCTCTTAGGTTTTGATTTGTAAATATACTCGTAGGTAGGGTATTCGTATTTTTAATCTTACATTTTAATTGTTCAGCCCTTTGTAAGCAGGTCGATTTTAAGAGCGTCATCATTTGTTAATGGTTTAGAAATATCCGAAGTTGTCTATGGTAACGCACACACGCGCCAAATTTAAATTTGGAACTCTGTCTTGGTCGCGTCTGTGTCTGTCGCGCTCAGAGAACCAAGCGCGCCTAAATGTTTTCTCTGCGTTATCTCATTATATTTTAATCAGTCTTATCCGTGTCAAATAAAATCATTTTTGAACCGCGCGTTGGTGTTTCATCTAGCCTGACCATCAGTCGTTAACAGTAAGTTTTAACAAGTAACGACTCCCATCTGGCCCACACAACCTTGCCGGAAAATCTGACCCAAACACGGGTCATGCTTGCCTACACAGTTACCTGAATGTGCAGGTTTCTGAAACAACTAACTTACAACTGAAAATAAAGAATTGTATTATTGAGACATAGAATAGGTTTCTGTCAATAACATCCTACAAAATGTAAGTGACTACAGATAGCTATCACGACAAAAAGATGTCAACTGCAGATATTCTGTGACAAATGTCATGTATCCGCATGTACGAGATAGATTTGAACTATACATTTCAAGTGTTTTAAATCATAAGATTTGAGCGATTTGATTAGTACCAACGTGTAACATTAAATAAAAATAAATAAATATATACGGGACAAATAATTCATATTATGTTAGATCTCAAAAATATAGAATAAACAAATAAACTTATCCGCATTGGGATAAGTCATATTCTTCTAAATCCGATGATTGTTTTGTTATTTTCCTTTTTTATGTGCAATAGTTTACAAAAAAACAAAGTAATAACCTATTTGTATGTCGGCATTTTCTCCAGTAGTAATTAGAAGGCAAAAATTGATTCATGCAATCATTTGAACGACCTCCACGAACAGCGTTACAAAATAATGAAAAAATAAAGCCGTGGCTTTTAGCGATGTCAAATGTTATTTAGAACTAGCTGTGCCCGCGACTTCGTCCGCGTGGAATAGTTATTTTGGGCATAATATTTATTCAGGGCGGTCAGGCGGTCACGCGTATTAGAAAGAACGCTGGTTCGCCGTATTAAATGTTTCGCTGCAAATTGCTTATAACGACTATATCTCAAAACCTATTCGTCTGATTTATATACTGTAAATGGCAATTTTAGTCTACATGAAAACCCGAAAGTAATAAACATATTTATTTGGATAAGGATTAATACTGACTTCAAGAAAATTGGTTTCAAAATAATTTATGTTTATAATGAAAAAATAATCTTAAAAAATGAACATAAAAGTGGTTATTGTAAGTAAACCTTAAGAGATAGATATATGCTCTCGCGGACTTTTTTGTGGCAAAAAATGAGTACTTCACATCTTTAGTACATTGTTTTACTATATCTTTGTTGGTTTGCGCAGCGTTCGCGTGGAAAGCTCGCAGATGGCCGACTCATTCAACTTTCACCTGCATTGTTGACGTTTCCCGTAGGAAATCCGGGATAAAATGTAGCCTATAGCCTTCCTCGATAAATAGACTATCTAACAGTGAAAGAATTATTCAAATCGGTTCAGTAGTTTCTGAGATTAGCGCGTTTAAACAAACAAACAAACAAACAAAACAAACTCTTCAGCTTTATAATATTAGTATAGATAAGTAATAACTGAGAATTATTTTGCTAGTAACTAGTTACAGTAGTAAGTTATAAGAAATCAGCACTAAACCGCTTCTCTCCTGTCACATAAAACCGAGCAACTTGCAACTAAGTAATTGATGTTTGAATCCAATAGGCGACACATTTATAGGACGTGTAGTCAAACTGACGTGACCAAACGTTACTCCCAAATTTCAATAGGTATCTCAAACTTCAACAGAGTATTTCTAGTTTATGCGCGTTACTATTCGTCATAGATAATAGAACCTTCAAAACTTCCAGCTATCTCTCGTAAAAAATAATGTATGAAACCACTTGAACATCGTGTTAAAACGAATAGAGAACCATTGTTATCTTTACCATTTTCTTGTCTTTTATTATTCGGACTATGCAGATAACTTAAGATATATTTCTTAGCCAGGTTTAGATGGAAAGCTTAGTAATCAAAGTAAGATTCAGAGGTTAATAGCCTTTTTTTGCATTGACTGTAACTATAAATGTGGATGAAAAGTGGAAAAAATCATGAGTTTTAAAGCCCGCGAAAGGCATAATGTTTTATTAATCATGGGTAGATCTTTTTTAATATCTTTAACAAGTCCTTGGTCTTTAGTTAAAGACATACGATAACGAGCAAGGGAAGGCTTAGCCAGGTGAGCCTTGGTGTTGCCATTATCCCGTTAATATTCCCTTAGCGCCTCGGATTTCCATTAAACTTTGTACATTTTAAACAGTTGCTTACGCCCACTTTCGAATTCATGGCATATTTAAAGGTTACGGAGTTTTGTTTTACTTTTCTGAGAAAATTGACGGCACTCTAGAGTGTTGCCACTCAGCCGAATGAGGTATCTTATTCATTGATTCGCTGGGCAGCACATTTTTTTAAAAAAAGGCTATAAAGATATCCCTTACTGACACAGATTTAAAAATATCTGTAGTTACTGAGAGGCTGAGAGACTTGAAACCGTAGAAAGTGGATTATCGGGATAATTCATTTCACGCGGACAAGGCCGCGGGCGTCCTCCAGTGTGAATATAACGTAAATAGTTACAGGTAGTTCTTTATATTTTTATTATTGTGACTAGATTATGTCCGTAGCTTCACCTGCGAAAAACGAAGCCCGTTTATTCAAGATTACTGGGAAAATGTCAAAAAAAAATGTATTATGTATCTACATATAAAATCTACCGTATATTTTTTCTCTTTCATTTGTTTATTAACAAGGACAATATGGAAATGTCTCCAATGAACTATACCAACAAGAGATATTAATGCTTCTGTTAAAAAAATATATTTGATATTATAAAGAGTTCATGTTTTTCCAGTCAGTGAAAGAGACATGGAAATAACTATCTTTTGCGGTCCTTCGGAATTGACATAGGCCTAAACCAATAAGCTTTGTAGAGATAAGCTGAGCTTGATGTAAGTGCAATTGCTGATAAGCACAAAAATAAACTCCACAGAGTTTACTTAAGAAGTTCTTATGTATTGTAAATTATGTTTTTTTAACTCTTAAATCTGGAAAAACTTAACACAGCCTTTTTCCTTAACGACTTGGGTACCATTTGTTTAAAAATTAGTAATGTTTTATATCTACTCGTGAGCAATTCAAGATATATGCGTAATAACGGTCTCTGTCAACTGGGCTTATTATTGGGTACTAAAATTGAAAATTTATTTTTCTTTTTATTATCTCTTACTTACATATATTTATTTTATTCGTTTGTAAAATCTTTATTACACATAAAAAGAAATATAACAAATAAGTCATTGAATTTAGAAGAATATGTACAATGGCAGACTTATTCTTATTATTATAATATATTATTAGGTATATACATCATATTTCACAAAGAATATATCAATAACTTTATTTCAGACATTGTAGAATGCCTGCAAGGCGCCGTATATTTTTTTTAATCATTATTTCGCGAAAAATAAAAGTTAAAAGAATCTGCAAATGATTAAAGGGAAAGGCATGTAATTAGTTGACGTGAACATTCCCGAACCCGGGGCCCGTAATTAACGACTTTTTGGACTTAAGTAATTATTAACTAATTGTACGTTACTGCCATACTTTATACATTATTTCTCATTTAATTTAGGTAGAGATTATTTGACTTATTTATATTAATAGACTAATCACGTTTGAATTATAAACCGAATATTAATCCTAGATTTAAATAACTTATAACAACATGTTAAAATAAATAAATAAATTTATTTATGATAAGTATGAAGTGATTCAAGTAAACTTCATCAAAATTCGTTGCATCGTATAGAAGAAAATAGCTTTGGACTAAATACGGGCGGCGACCTAATTTTAAACTTTGTACGTAGTGAAGAAAAGAAAATAATGTCAACATCTTACGTTCTATTAAAAAATACATTAGGTAGCTTGTAACAAATAACAAAGCAACATTAATACAGCGGTATTACTGTAATAATGAGAGAAACATGTACCGGGGCGGCTTATTATGCGTGGACAATAAATAATATTCCTCATTACTGCCCTGCGCCTATCCGGTGGCGGACCGCGTTAATTTTAAATACGGATTCCATTTTTGAAAGCTTAATATGGCGCAGCGTAAAAAAACATTGGTATTTTTTATACCCGTACAATTTTTTTTATTATCCATATAAAATAAATTAATAAGTGTTTTTACAACAATTTTAATGTACATGAAATCAGTACTTATAGATCAATTTTGATAAAATTTTATATTATTAAAATGTTGTCTGCAATAACGCAACAACAAACTGAAAGGACATCTGTTGAAATCCATCGGAATCCCTTACCCCCGAAACGCGCTCTGCCGCCTCAACTAGGAACATTTTCCTCCGAAGCCTCCCTCGCTCCCGGCATCTGTCGGCGGCAAACGGGAACGCCAGCCGTTCCCGGCACCCCCACCCCTCCTCACACCCCTCCGAAAGCCTATCGATCGGCCGCGGCTCAGGCTACAATTTACGCTAAACCACCAAAGCACTGCCATAAGGCTCGGCCAAATCAAAATTATAAATAATTCAAACGCAATCAGGCCTAATACTACTGAATACTAAGAAATCTCGACCGGCCGTGTAAGGTGAGTGACCTAAAAAACGCATTCTCCATTCATGTCCTGCCCCATTCATGGTGACGTGGTAACGCAATTCTGAGATTTATACATCTTCCCATTTCCCTTTATTGTACCTAATTTTGTATCTTTTGTTTTGTATACAATAGTTGACAATCATTTAGTAAGGATTTCCATTCGAAAATTACCTTTTTGAAGTGTTTTCCGGGCGTAGCGGTATTAGTTTCAGCATAAAACCTGTAAATAGGTCATGCTTCTAAATTATGCATTCGGTGTCATTCATATCATCCATGTCATATGAGGTGATAGTACGTATTTGTTGTTCCCATTTTGTTCAAATTATCTGGTTACATGGAAAGTTTCTAGAATTTAGGCTACGTCAAGTGATTGTAGATGATTCTTTGTATCGTACTGCTTGCACTACTTATCTTTTTTTTTAGAAAAAAGTGATAAATTTAATATTACTGACTGATTCCTTTATAAGTGTGTGTTTCAAATCGGTCTTCTCTTACGCTAAAACATTTGCCTACTGAAAACAAGCCAAAATTCAAGCATCTTTTATTTACGTGAGAAATATAAATGTACTGAAGCGGTAGTAGATTTTAGTCATTGGTTGTCACAGATTCCCGGTTTAATATGAAATCCTATTTTTAATAGTATGATAACTTATATGTTTATACCTAAACACAATCACAAACACATCTGACACAAAACAACTAAATTGTCAAAATAAATAATAATGGAAGATTAAAACTGCCAAACATTCCGAAAACAAACTTCACATCAATTTCTATCAGCACTCAAGCGTGCTTCTCTCAATTCCAGGACAGCGCAGCCGCCGCATCCAATCAAGCGCCACCAGACTATGTTGACGATGACGGATCTGGCCTAGAGGGCGACGAGAGTTCTGGCTCCGGCTGGGGCGCGGGCCCCGGCGTGGACGACGAGGACGGCCGCGGATCAGGTGATGGGCCCGAGGACGACGAAGACTACACCTTCGGCGACTACACCACAGCCAGTTCCATCCCCATATCAGACCTCCCCAACACCACCACTGTCCCGGAATTCTTTGCCCCCGTTTTACCGGAGTCGACACCTGCGATCCCGGCAGATTTCGATGTAGTCATTCGTGAGTAGCGGCTGTGGCATGCCAAATTTTATTTTGCGTTTTTTATTTTATAGTTAATAGTAACGTAAATTTAACAATTTTTACTGGTATGTCGTTGTTTTTGAAAATTAAGTATGGATGTCAAGGTCTAACTGAAAAACTCATACTTACATATAATTTAGTTTTGATTTCCAATTTACTAATTTCATATATTTTAGAAAAGTTTTTTAGTTACTTACATCATGTGTAAAAACAATACTTACATCAATCATTACTAAATAAAATTCAAAAATAATTATTTTGTCAAAGTCTGCTGATATAATCTATTGTTAAATTTACGTTGTCACTAGTCTTTATAATTTTAATTAAGTAGTACGAGTTTTAATGTTAATAAAATAAACTAATGTTAATTAATAATTACTAATATTAACAAAATGTCCGTAATAATTTCCATTTAAATGCTGTGGCTATGAATACAATAGTGTTAATTGTGTCATAGCCTTGAATTTATACTTTTTTATCTTCTGCATAAGTGTGACAGAAGCCATTTGGTTTGGTTATCCACACACCAGTTTCCTGTTAAACACGCTAATAAGCGGTTGCCTATTAAAATTAATAAATTATCGTTATTATATGCAATCTATTCTCTAAATTTCTACTGTTTAAAACAATATTTGCCGAAAAGGAATTTGGTAAGTTTACATATCTTGACTCAGTTTGCTATGAGATGTTTTGTTTATTTACTTTGCATGACTTCATTCTTCATCATGCAAATCTTTGTCGTTTTACCGATTTATTATACCCATCTTTTGAATTGCTCCATCGACTAGTGCCGCATGTTCTTCGGTACTGTAGCCTTTTTCATCTCATAAAATTCATGTAGAACCTTTGGCCAATTTAGTTTTATCATTGGCATCTCTCATTTTAGAGTTTTCATGTATCATGTTTGATTTTTATTTCAATAGTGATTGATATTTTGTCATTCTAAATACCTTAAGATGACTCCCAACTCCTAAAGTCTTCGTCGCCTAAAAATACAATTATCAATGTATTTTTACACCCAAATACCATATTTTTTCATGTCTCAAAATTTCAAGTAGGACTTTATAAATTTTAATAAGAGGATAATCAATAACAAAGTTTACTAATACTATGAGTAATCCATGTGACATACATTGTTCATTAAATAAAGAATTACTAACAAAGAAAAATACAGCGGTTGTTAGAACAGTCATTGAACTAACTTGCGGTTGTAGATCAAGATCTATTGTTTCTTCTATACCATCCATTCGTGGCATCTGAAGTAAAATATTTCTGTCAGCAGTAAATCTACAATACAATACAAATTAACTTTATTGCCCATAAAAAATGTATCTACATTAACTCCTGTTTTTAATGTCATAATCAGGATTAAGATCTTGATAAGTTACAATATTGACTATCACTGAAATCACATATATCGTTCCTGTTGTTTTTTTACCATTATTGAATGTTCATATTTCTTATCATATTTTATTTCATAGTTATTTACTCTGATATTCCAGCCCGCTTGAAGCCAGCTGAGACCAGCAACCCCGAAGTGGTGATAGGAGGCGCGAGGGACACTCAACCCTCGCGCCCGGACCAGACTGACATCAGCATCTCTGGAGAGGAAACCAATCCTGAACCCGTAAGTTGCCTTATTATTTTACGATTCTTTCATCTTCGCGTGTTGACCCTCATTCTCTCTTCGCGTGTTACCGGTTGATTGCAATGGGTCGAGCTGCACGGGGCTGGCTTTCAGATTTTTTTCAGGTTGTTGCTTTAATATACATAGATCTTATCTAAGACGTGTGGTTCCTGGCACCAATACAAAAAAGAATAGGACCACTCCATCTCTTTCCCATGGATGTCGTAAAAGGCTTACAAACTTGGGATTGTTTTTAGGCGATGGGCTAGCAACCTGTCACTAGTTGAATCTCAATTCTATCGTTAAGCCAAATAGCTGAACGTGGCCATTCAGTCTTCTCAAGACTGTTGGCTCTATCTACCCCGCAAGGGATATAGACGTGACCGTATGTATGTATCTTATCTAAACTATCAATGTTCCCGTGTTTCAGGACCATCAACCCGACGGGTCATCGTTCGTGGAATCGAAGGTGGGCCCGGCGGACACCGGCGTTCTCATTATGAACAAACCCGAGGACCAAGCCACTAGCTTCTTCGCGCAGCCTGGCATTCTAGCTGGTGAGTTTGCTCATTAAGCCGTACAGCTGAACCTGGCCTTCCAGACATTTGGAGATTGTGGTCTCCGTCTACCCCGTAAGGGATAATGAGCCGTGATTAAATCTTAATGTAATTAAACTCATGAAAACTAGAACTACAAAAGAGCGATAGGCTAGAATCCTGTTACTATTTGAATCTGGCCACACAGCTAACGTGGCCTTTCAGCCTTTTCGAGGTTTTTTGTTGACTTTGTCTACATCGTAAGGGATAAAGACGAGATTTACGTGACACTTAAAGTACCTAACTTCTCAAAACATAATTTTTAAAATTAAAATATTGTATAATTTTCAGCCGTGATTGGTGGCGCTGTAGTCGGATTACTATGCGCGATACTAGTAGTCATGTTCATCGTGTACCGGATGCGGAAGAAAGACGAGGGCTCGTACGCGCTAGACGAGCCCAAGAGGAGCCCCGCCGCCGCCTCCTACGGGAAGGGACACAACAACAGGGAGTTCTACGCGTGAGACGACACAGAACAAACCACGCCACGTGTTTACTAGTCGGCAGACCGACCGAGACTAATCGCTCGGTTGTGATCAAAAGCCGTTTATAATTTTCTTTTTTTAAATTGTATTTTTTTTAAATTAATAAATTCCTTTCACGCATGTGCGTCGTACGTGGCTGAAGTTGTTCTGTGAGTGGCATAAAATTTTTAAATATTTTTTTTTTTTAATTTCATTTTACATTACGTTTGACATCATTTATGTACGGCTTGTACTGTAAAATGTACAAACCCTGTACAAAGGCAAGTCTAAACGAAGAGATTGTTAGTGATAGGCCATTGAAATGTTAAATTATTTAAATTATCAATTTCAAGACCAAGTTACTCGAGTGCTGATTGTCACAGCATATTGTTCTGAACTTTCGCTTTGAGACCAATGTGGTTTGAATGTTGTTGGAATATCATTGTTCTAATTGATAAATGGATGAGATAGCGCGTCTAATGATATCTGTAAAAATTTATGTGCCATCTGCTTTATCTGTATATTGCCAGTTCTCTTCGCACGGACTATATATAAATATTTAAAATCCTTATTCATACTTAATAACTTTACATTTTTATCTTTTTTTGTAGATGTAGACATGGGATTTTTTTTATACAATTTTATATATATAATTTTTTTAATGAATAAGGGACAACTAAAACTAGAGGTCTATGGACACGTCCATATCTATATGTATGTAATATAATATAAGTACTTGTATATCTTAAACAACACTAAATTTTTAATTAGAATTTATACAAAAATGCTTTTTGCTTCCATTAAATCCAAGGAGTCATCGAAATTAATATTTTAAAGAAATGGCTGTTAAGATTTTTGAATAACGATTGCTATAGTTTATATGTTCCTTTCTAGGTCTATTTACTGAGCGGTGTTATAATAAGGTGAACAACTATCTTCAAATTATTTTAGAATGTATTTTTAAATCAAATTGATTATTGTAACATTTTTTATCTTATGCAGCTAGGGTTCTCTATTCGGCTATGAAATATCAAAATTAATTTAATCATCTAGTTAGATTTAATTTAAGTACATGTAGATATTGGGTCTCTATATTTTTTTGTGTTGTTATTAATTTATAATACTTAAGATTTTCTTTTGATTCCACTTGATTAATTTAGTTTAAACAAATCAATAAAAATAATTCATGATTAAAATATTTACTGAATATTATTCTTGGTTGTGCAACGAAATCATATATTTTTATTATTTTATACTTTACTATGTCTTAAAAAGCTATGTGCCATTTTCATTGTTAAGATATTTTTACTACGTTCTCTGGAAGTTGTGTGCTTGTTACCTACCGATTAAATAATAATAACCCGTCATTTGTTAATTTATCATTAAAATGCTGTCAATTAATTTATAATTAACTTTATTTAGAAAAAGAAGAATGATCGTAATTTATTGTCATCTCTGTTTTACATATTTTTAATCCTGTCTAACAATAAAAAAAATATTTATTCCATATAAAACTATATAAATTTGTATAATAGAATAGTATGCAAAAACACTGTAGTAAGTTCAACTTATAATTACTAAAAAAATAAATATCAGTTCTATATAAATCTCATAAAAGTAATATAAGTTGAATTGACTATGAAAAATATGTTCAAAAGGTCATAATTTCAGTAAAAATCTAAATAATTTTCAATATCACCGTAATATTGCTTAATGAAAGGTTTACTCAATGTGTTCGCTTATAAGTGAAATTGCTTTATATAACAAAAAAATTCAACATAATAATTATTATCTTATGTAAAATGTAATGAATGTCTTAACTCGGATAAGAACAATTCATTAGAAAGTAGACTAAAATATTCGATAAGGTTGTTTGCTTGTAAACTGCGTTTTTATATATGTATAAAGGTATTTATGTGATAATAAAAAATCACAGAAATAATAGTTATTAGAAATCGATACAATAAAATACTTGTTATATCCCATATTTTTAGCTAGTGAATATTTTGTTGATTTTATAATTTATAAAGATAAGGGTATTCATGATTTACTACGTCCTTTAATATGTCACACGATTCACCCTTTTAAAAAAACTGCTATTTCGTATAATAATCCACTGTGCTTTTTTTTCTTAGACAGAGTCGGACTATTAAAGTTTGAACTCTCTAAGGGCTTGAACGTTACTATTTTAATAAGTATCATTACGAAATGTAGTACCTTGAAAATATGTTTCGTAATTATACCTATTGATATAGTACCTATTGATCTTGTAAACATTTTGCAAATCAAGTTATATATGTATGTATATGTTAGCTAAAACCTGAACTTAACGGGCATTTTACAACTACGCACTTTATTTTTATTCATATTCCGTTTACGATTTTTTTAAAAGATTTATTTATTTATAAATACCAATAAATAACTATACAAATTAAAAAAAACGCAGTTTACATACGACTGCAAAAATAAATTAACATTCCAATCAGAACCACTGGTTTGGATAATACTGAAATTTAATTATTATGCACTGTACCTTAATTTTTACATTTCAAATGTATAATGGTTTCGAACAAATAATTATTAATTACGTGCTTTTTTCCTAAATTAAAGAAATATTAAAGGTTTGTTTAAACAGATTAAGCGTAAATTTGATAAATACTACAATTTATGTAAACAAATATTGTAGAATTTGGAATTTTTTTTTAAATTATTCAATGGAGTAGGATAGAGTATGAATTCATGTAACTTTGTTTTGAATAACAACAATAATCTTTTAATGACTTAACTCATAAATGTAAATGATACAAGGCACAATAATTAAATTATAGTACCATGTAGGAGAGTTTATGCTCGGCTAGCTTAAGAATTTGTACATTGTATTTGTAAATTCTCTTAGTCTACTGACATAACTTAGACTGTGACGTCATTATATCACTTAACCAAAAATAAGTAGAAATAATCAGTAACAAAAAAAATTTAAATCATCTTTTATTATTTGAAAATCTCCAATAGTTTACTTTAATATCTACAACAAACAGAGTCTCACCTGGAATCTGACATAATTAACATAAACTATTTTTTCACAAGTATGTAGGTGCATATTTATTTTTCCTGTTGTACATTTTAATAAAAACATTGGTACTAAATTTGTTTAATCATTAAATTGTTAAAATAAATTAAACTTGTAATGTCAAAACATTGTTCATGACAAGATGAAATGAGAACATTATTGTTCCCAAAAGTGAATATTTTCGTTTTCGTTTGCAATACAAGAGAGATTGAGAAATGAACGTGTGAATTATGTTTATACAGATGACTTTTTAAACGTCAGCTTAAATTTCCGAATATTATTATATTTATTCTTATAAATAAGTTATAATTTCATACATGAGACATCAAAATGTATTTATTTGTAGGTAGTTTTTTTTATTGTATTTTTATATGTTAACATCCTGGAACATGATAAAAAACTATAATCCCCCACTAAAATTGGTTTGAAAGTTTATAAATTTTAATGAAGTAAGCTGATGCTGTCATTTAAAAAGTCACAATGTATATTATAAACTACTTATGATAAGCTAGGTTGTTCACATGATGGATGTCCACTGAAATGTAAATACACTCCTTTACACTTAGGTAAATATACAGGTCATTATGAACAATGTTGAGTTTTATTTAAAAAAAATATACCTTGGTTGGTTAACCTTAAAACTGCTATTGTATCCTTACAGATAGTAAATCCCTTTGTAAATAAATAATAGATGCAAAAGTGCGTCTGTCACAGCTAAATCGCTGGACCGATTGGAATGAAATTTGGTATGCAAAACACATAAACACGCGTTCTAATACCTATAACAAACTTATTTTCCAAAATCCCCTAAAATACTAAAATGGGGGTAAAAGTTTGCATGAATATCAATAATGCTACCCGTGCGAAGCTGGGGCGGGTCGCTAGTAACTTATATGTTACATACTGAAAAATTATTTTACTAAGTTTTACTGCTCTCCGCCGGCTTAACATAGGAAGTATCCACTTATGATACTATTTCCTGATAAAGGTATATAATATAATAACGTTGAAGTTATAAACTATAAGTACATAAAAAAATTTACCAATCTCAAAAAAAATAAAAGTGTCAAAAAAATAGAACAAAAAATATATAAAAATATATAATTATATAATTATTAAAAAATATATATAATTTTTTATATATAATTTTTTAATTATATAATTTTTAAAAAAATATATAATTATATAATTATTAAAAAATATATATAATTTTTTATATATAATTTTTTAATTATATAATTTTTAAAAAAATATATAATTATATATTTTTTATTCTCATTTTTTTTATAGAAACAAAGCAGTGACAACACAGTGTTGTCAGTTACAAAAAAAAACATCAGTTTGATTACCCGCCGATGCTCTTGCGGTGAGGGAAAACCTGCCGGAGATCAGATGGAAGTCCCTTCGTGTAAAAACCTGACTCACCCAATCCAGGATATGGTCAAAGGCATTGTATTCATACTTATGCACATAACTTCGAAAATAGTAATTGGTATATAGCCAAGGTGGGATTCGAACCTGTTCCTTTCTGCGCAGCACACATTATAACCGGGCACCTTAGCGATTCGACCACCGGCGCTCTTATTCTACATGCGCTATAAACATACAGACCTACATAACACGCATATATCCTCTTACCGGGAGGGTAGGCAGAGACTACATCTTTCTACTTGCGGCGATCACTGCATAGGTTTCGCTTCGCCTCATCCACAGTCATAGCATTCATACTATTGAATCTAAGATTCATACACCTAGCTTAAATAGCAACAACCTCCTTAAAGTGGTTTGAAATTAAGTACCTACCTAATTAGGAAAGCGTTGAAAAAACCTAAATACCTACATGCCTGACTGAGAACGTGGAGCATAGGTAAAAAAACTTTATAATCATTTTTTCATTGTGATTATTGTAAAATTAAATCAATAGAAAGGCTAATAAACTTGGTTTATGTTGATTCATGTTTAAGGTGATGAAATAGCAACCAGTCACTATTTGAATCCCAGTTCATTCACTAAGTAAATAAATATTTATACAGCGGAATGTGGTCGCTTAGTCTTTTCGAAACAGTTGGCCCTACCCCGTAAGAAAAAGAGACGTGTTTGTATATATAGGTAAATTGACCGTACGGTCGCGTTCATAATTGCAGTCATAGTTCGCAAAACTTTATAGCTTGCACCGCTGCTATCACTCACACATTCACACAAATAACACAATAAACAACAAGCGGCGAAGCGTTGGGTAACGTGCCATCAAGAAGAGGGTAGTGAAAAAAAAAAGTCGTCCGCTAATCAACACAGCGACATGCCACACAGCGGAGATCCATGGTGGAACAGTACGAAAATAATGGCTTCATACCGACCAGAATATTTGCGGAACAGATCGACACATCAGTGGTTACTGTTCGTCGAGTTTGCACCGTGAGGGACTGCACCACAGACAGCCAGCAAGAAAGCCGTATTTATCCGAAATAAATAAGCAAAAACGTTTAGAATTTGCTGGGCAGTATTTGGATTTTGACTGGAAAAAAGCGATATTTACGGACGAAAAGTTCGTTTATGTCATCACAACACGGTAGGCTTCATTTATGGCGAAGAAGTGCAACTCGATATGAAGAAAAAAATATTGTGCCAAATATGGAGTCTGGACACATATCTGTAAATATGTGGGGCTGGATGAGTGCTGCTGGACCTGGGGAACAGGTGTGGATAGCAGGACGCGCTACAGCTGCTCATTATGTGCAAGTGCTGCAAGAAACCATGTTACCAACTGTGCGGTGTATTTATCCGATTGATGATATGCCAACAATATCATTTGTGCAAGACAACTGCCCTGTGCATCGAGTCCATATAGTGCGTGAAAGGTTCTGCCAATTTATATTAAAAGTAGATACTAATTACTTAGATAGTATTTTAAGGACAGCTTCAATATCTTTTCTTTATGAAAACGAATAATTAAGCTGTAACCTTAATAATAGGAGATATGTGGTTGATACAATTAGTGTAATATACTATATATGTATAGCTTTATATAATCATCAATTTGTAAATTAAACTATAGGTAAACTGTTTTAATAAAATTTACTAATTTTAATTATTGAATGTTTTATTTTGCTCCCTCTTGTTTAATATTTCTTGCTGATTTCCGTGTTTGAAGACACGGGTATTGTAATTCTTAGATATCAGTTAGTTAGTTAGTCAGTCAGTTACTTAGTTCAAATGGCACCTTGAAACATTAAAAATTGTCAGTAACACTAAAATAGACAAAAAAAATCTTTGAATAACTTCGGAATCCAAGTAACGCTAGTAACTAGAACCAGCGAGTGTGAGCAAGCGAGATTATCTCATATATCTTAGATCTCACTTGCTCACACGAAGTAATAAAATTGCTACCCAATAACTTTCAAAGGAACTACTACCTATATTGGGGTCGTGTGCAGACAAACTTTCAACCTTATTGAAATGATATAAGTCAGGCAGTCGCAGGCATCCCTCTATAGGCAAATCTTATGCAAATAATGAGAGACGACGATATCTCGATCGACAATTATCGGGCCCAGTTCGGCGATCGTTAATTACCGTCTCTTTCTGTTTTGTTATGTTATATGTCATAAATTAATAAACTGTTTTACTTAGTAATCATTGGTATTAAAGACCGTATTCATTTGAAGGAATATTTATTCTTTTTAAATATGCATGTGTGTGTGTATCTAGTGGAACCACAGAGCACGCTATTTTAACCCGTAAGAATTTTAAAACTATGACTGCAGATATGAACGCGATCGTACATATGCTACTTGTATTTAGGCTGGTAAGAACAAAAACAAAATAATAATAAACTATACACATATATGTTTAAACAATGTATAAATATGTTCCTACGTAATGTAATTTATATTAAACAACGTCTAGATAATTTGGTATTAGCAACAAACGCACACGCCATCCAATGACCGACTCTATGATCTCGTGTTACGCGTGTATTGACTTATGCACATGTGATTCATTATTTCGACACCAAGGCTACGAGGCAGCGTGGCCGAGTGGTCTAAGGCGCTGGTTTTAGGCACCAGTCCGAAAGGGCGTGGGTTCGAATCCCACCGCTGTCAGAACTTTTTTGAGTTTTGTGTTAATTTTTATTTTCTTTTTTATTTTTGTTAGTCATTTATTTATCATAAATAAGATTATTAAGAAAGTTATTCATTCAAAACTAAAAATATTTTTAAATTTTATTGAAAATTAAATTTACAAATTGTACAATAACCTGCGGAAGTGTGATTGATTTTAGTTTTAATGTCTGATTTTAATATTTTTTTTTCATTTGCACCATGAACTACAAACTTAGTTTTAATTATTTTGTCAATTTCACAAGACATAAAATTAAACCGTGTTCTTAAATTGAAATCGATTTTTTTTTATGGGGTTGTGTTGTAAGGAGACTTAACTAGGAACCTATTTAATATTAGCATAAAATTATTAATTTAAAGCAACAAATCTTTCATCAATTTTTAAATGCAACTCAAGTGCTAGACATCCATAACATAGCATAAAATAACAACACCATGTAACATTCTTGTTCCTAACTTTCTCCTGTTTAATATTTTACATACATAAAATATACATATGATATGACAAACATTTGCCTTTCACGTCCGTCTAATATAGGATTATCCCGAAGTAATCAATGTTTGACTTTCCCTGTCACCGATATCAAATATGATACATTTTTTTTGTGTGGCGTTAGCAAAAGCTAGTCGTAGTTTCATGCGCCAGCGCCCCACTGCGGAATATGTTCGAATTAAATTAGTATAGAGTATATTTCCGCAGAGGCATCACGTAGAATACGGATTATTACTAGAATAGGAGTGTATTGTAGTATATTATAGTATACCAATCTAAAATACAAAGCAATATGATAAACATTATTTTTGGAAAATAAATTATATTTTTGGACATAGTTTGTAATTTTGCATAATCACGTTAATATCCCTTTCGGGAAAGACAAAGCCCACAATCTTGAAAAGATTGATAGGCCGCATTCAGCTGTATGGCTTAATGATAGAATTGAGATTCAAATAGGTAACCAGCTCATAAAAAAAGAAGCCCAAATTAAGAATCCCAAATTTATTTGCCCATCCCTTAGTCGCCTTTTACGACATCCATGGGAAAGAAATGGAGTGGTCCTGTTCTTAATTTTATTGGTAAACCAGTCTTTTATTATGCCAACGGTTAGTCAAATTTCCGCTTCGCATAAAAGAGAGCCCGCCGGTCCAAATTTTAAAATATACTTACTTAAAGTAAAAAAAAATTAGCCTTTGGTAATATTAAAATAAAGCAAATAGGTAGTAAATATAATACAAAAATATAAAATTCAATAAAGACCCAAACAAAAATTAACAGTTCCGTATTGTTTGACTTTTGCCTCTTATCGCTTTCAAAAAACAATCCTCCTATAATTGTATACTTACTGAAATGGAAAGTCATCTTTTTATCACAGACAAAAGAAAGACTTGTAGGATCCGCGGTAAAAATCGCGAACAAAGTCATAGGCAAAAGCTAGTCGCCAGTCTCTCATTCATAAACTACTCTATACATAGATAAAGGATCTATTTGGTCTTGGCATTGACATCGATTAATTACATACTCGATATCGAATCGAGCGCAAGCACTCGCCTACAAAATCGGTAACTTCACGAGCGCGCTACTTACTGGCACGATTTATTATGATAATTGATTTTTTTATTTATTTTATACAAGGTGAATTCATACTAAAGAGGTACCTCGATTAGTTTTAGTACTAACTCAAAGGTTAAAAGTGCTGAAACCGACGAGCTTGCATGAAGAGGCTTATAAATGTGGGAAACGCACGAAGTATGCAGGGACCGTGGTAACTGAAACTATATAACTCTATGCCTACCCCTCCGGGAAAAAGGCGTGATTAGATTTATGTATAAAATCTTCTTGCCTCAACCCGTCTTCAGGAGTCTACTCTTTCATTCTGCCATTTCCATCGTGATAAAAATCATTTTTTCTGCTTTTGTCTGGAGAAAACTTAGAATAAACCGAAGTTGACCAATCATTCGCTACTTGCGATAAATAAAAAGAGTTACGAAATCTTAATAATACCAAGTCCTTAGATTTATTTACACTATTAATTTAATTTAATAAGTACTAGTAGTTTAAGTTAAAAGTCTACAAATGAACTAGGGACAATTTTTTTTATGTTAATTTGTAACGCGATAACTTCCGAAACGTTGGTCTGACTTTGATGAAAAGATACATAGGAAATCTAATATAATTTTCAATTTAAGTACCTACTTTATTCGCTATGACCTTATTATTCATATTCCTAACGAAAGTGGGTTATATTATGCTGACTGAGGTTCATTATACCGTTTATTGACTTGCGAAAAAAAGATAATAAATCGACGCTCGGTAACTGAAGAAGGTTATTTTTTATAGTGTTTCGAAGTCTCATATCGATTGATAAATCTACCATTTGCAATTATCGTTGGTGTTCTAGATTCTAGATAAAAAAGCCTTGCATGTATCGGTGTCTAGGTTTTTAATAAAAAATACAAGTATACCAGAATATTTTTTAAACATACATAGCTATTAGCACGTTTATATCCCTTGCGGGGTAGACAGATCCAACAGTTTTGAAAAGACTGAAAGGCCAAGTTTAGCGGTATAGCTTAATGATTGATTTGAGATCAAAGCAGGTTGCTAGCCCATCACCTCAAGAAGAATCCCATTTTTTTTAACACCAGCCCAATTTTCGCAGTAGCTTTATTTATACTCTTTTTTATGATAAGTTCAAAATGCGGTCCTCTAGGTGTCTTTTTCAGGTCCGGTCAAGAATACCCTAAACCGAGGAGCTGACATGAAAGAGTGAATGTAGTTTAAGCCAATGTACATAGTAAGTAAGTATGGAGTCTTTAAAAGTTAATCTGATTAATTAAAAAATATCATAATTATGTTCAATTTTTAAAAGACAACTATCGAACACTAGAAGAAATTCTATATGATTTTTTCTATCGTTTTGAAATATGAATCAATATATACCAATAATAAATAATTTTATCGCATTAGTTATATGTGTCATGGGTTAAAGAACTTATATTGCAACGATATTGCAAAAACAAAAAATATTTTCTGAATGGTTTATATCGCGTTTTAATCAGGCAATGGATTTCGTAAGAGGCGATTAAAGGGAATGAAAAATAAATGTAAAGGTATTGAAATAACTCTAATTGCATCTACCGTGTGGCAAAATTTCACACGGCTTTTCTTAAATCTCTATTAATTTATGAGACTAAGATTCCGCCTATGGCTTTTAATGTCTTTTTAATTCAACTCTAATACAAATCAATGATCTATAGCGACTTAATGGTGTAAAATTAGGTATTCCCCACTAGATTATTCCCTATGGCGATAAATAAATAAACGGCGATACAAATAAATATTCAATATTCGTAAAGCAAATATTTGATTCGGTTTTTGGCATTTTATTACACGCCCGAAGCTATTTTAGACGAGCGTTTACGGTTTTAGTTCGTTGTTTATTTAAATTTCATGATTTGCTAGTGTCGCTCTGAATAAGGTCTGAGAAAGGAATAGGTCTGAGAAAGATGCAAAAATATTTTACGCGTATTTTCAAAAACCTACCTGTATATCTTTTTTTGTTCATAATAAAAATGCAGATAAAATATGGAAGTTGTATTTTTTTTAATGTTTGCAACATCCGAAAGGATAAATATGAAGTTCTGGTATAAAAATTTAAGACCTTGTTGTACCTACTCATGTAATGCAAATAAAAATTTAATTTCTTTTTAATGTAACGTGTACGTTGCTTACTCACTTACTCACTCAATCAAAGGCATAACCCGGATTCCTCACCAGAGAGGTGAGGATGCAACCGGAACTAAAGCCAGGAGGAAGACAAAGATTGTAGTACACCTCTTAAAGTATTTAGCAATATGCATGACTGGCCAAAGCTTCAAGTTTTAGGAGTTATTAGGAATTGACATAAATTTATTTTCGAAATAGTATATGAGGTATCATTTATTGACGTAAACACATCTTCTATACAACCAATATTAAATCAGCGAAACAAACAATGTACCTAGTTTGTTAGTTAGAAACTAAAATTCCTAGTTACAACCATAGATAAAGTTGATCGACTTGACTTAAACAGTGTATGGCTTACCATTCTCTTATTAAAGATGTTAAATTCATGAATGTCGTGGAATTTCATAAAATTCAAAGCTTTATTTACCGTCGCCGTCTTTTAAGGACTCTGGGGTTCTTTAAATTTAACTGATGAGGATAGGGGAGAGTGGGGGAATGGGAGCTAGCGGGTAGTGAGAGCCACTAAAATTTACACAGACAGGAACGTGGAAGTCGCGCGAAATTGACAGAAATGGCTTCGAGAACGTTCGGTCATATCACGTGATCGCCGCCGGCCTGCTCAGTAGCACGCGCATAGCGGTGGCAAGAGGAAGTGTGTTTGGAGTGATCTCGTTACAAAAAACAGCGAAATCTCTCAAACGAAGTGAGTACCTAAACTTCAATTATTCTGTCGTATTTTACATCTATATTATGCATTATTTAATCAATTTTATGATAAGATTAAAGGTTAAATTTATTTAGGTAAGTTTTTTAGATTATTTACGTTATTTTGAGATGGTCAACCTCCGGGTATTGGGAGCTAGGCTCGCTCCTATTACCCCGCCATGGCTCTTATTACCCCTTACAAGTGGCAAAATTCAAATGTAATAATATTGTTTATTTATTTTTTTAGATGCCAAGAAGTAGAAAGCGGACGACATCAAAGGCTAGTTGGACATCGGTTACGTTGGAGTCTGCAATAAACACTATAAGAAATGAAGGAATATCGGTTAATAAAGCGGCACAACAATATCAAATACCTTACAGCACACTGAAGAAACGGTACAGGTTAGCAATTACTGATGACAGTTCTTACAGTCGTTCTCCGACGCTCGGTAGGAAACCTGTGTTCACTAGTGAACAGGAACAGATACTTGTTAAGCATATACTCGATATGTCTAACATATTTTACGGTTTAACAAGCATTCAACTGCGAAAAATATGCTACAATATGGCTGTGAACTACGGTCTCGAAAATAGATTTAATACTGAAAAAAAAAGTGCTGGGAAAGATTGGTTGTACGGATTCATGAATCGACATCCAGAACTTAGTATAAGAAAGCCAGAAGCGACCAGTATTAATAGAATTTTGGGCTTTAATAAGACTGAAGTCACTCGTTTTTTTAGCAATTTGGAATCTGTAATGACAAAATTTAATTTTGAGGCGCAAAACATATTCAATATGGACGAAACAGGATTTTCTACAGTTCATGAGCCAGACAATATAATTGCTCTTAAAGGACGTAAGCGTGTTGGTGCAGCGACTTCATGGGAGACAAAACCAAGAAAAAGTAGTAGAAACAAGCAACATTCAGAAGTTTTGACTAGCACTCCTATGAAAGAAGTTTTTGAGGAGAAGAAGGAGAAAAAGAATAAAAGAGAGAAGAAAATAAATAAACCAAAGAAAATACAAATAAGTAAATCTAAGAATAAGATACAGTTTAAGAATAAATTATATCAAAAAAATATACACAGAGTAACTAGAAATTTGTTCCAAGACAGCACTACTGATGAATCATCAATGAATGAAAAAAATATTTGTGATGATAATTCTGAATACTCTGAGGAGGAAAATGTATGCATGATATGTAACGATGTTGGTAAAAATGAAGAATTATGGTATCGTTGTAGAGCTTGTGGCAAATGGGCCCATTCTGAGTGTTCAGGTTACGATCACCCTGAGGATTATATTTGCAATTTTTGTTTAGATCCTTAAAATACCTTTTGCATTTTTTTTATTGAATATGTTTGTTTTAGTTTATAGTTTGTTGATTACTTTTAAGCTTTGGATTGTTTAATTCCTGTTAAATGGGTAAAAAATGGTTTAAATTTTATTAAGAATTATTTCATGGCTCTCATTTCACATATGAAGGCTTTTTGGCTCTCGTTACCCGATGTGTGGGGTAATGGGAGCGAAAGTAAGATTTATAAAAAAGGTGATTTTACATATCTAAGGATATATTTTTCAAATGTTACTTGGCAATTATTGAAAGACGAATAACTTAAAGACTGATTAGTGTCTATAAATATCTATGATTATAACATAAACTGTTTTTTTTTTTACTTTTCCTTACATAGCTCCAATTCCCCCACTCTCCCCTACTACAAGAAACAAACTAAATAACGAGATAAAAAAGGTTTTTTAATTCAAAATTCTATCAAATTAGACGACAAAATATTAACTGTGGTATTTCCTACTGTACCTACTGCCGGTCAGGCTTCGCAGCCGTGGGAATTTTTAAAAATCCCAATACATAATTTTAGCGAAATCTGTTTTATTATATATACCTACGAATAGACCTATACGTACTAGCTTTTACTCAGGACACCGCTCCCATGGAAATTTAAATTACTAGCCTACGTTAATAGTGAAGTTATAGGTACTCTATTTCTATGTCAATTTAATCACGAAGTAGTACAAATTTGAGTTTTAACGTCATAAACAAATATTAATTAATTAATTTAATAATTAATGTCATATTAATTAAAAAAAAAAAAAATATTTTATAGTAAGATACACGACACAAGAAGAAACAGCCTTTTTTGCAAAACATGCAAATAGAACGTACTAGTAATGGCAAATACCAATACACAAAAATGTACTTTTCAATAGAATTAGCGCGTCTATAAACTGCACGATCTTGCACGCGGGTCAGTGCACCGCACATTAGCTCATCCGCTAAAATCAGCAATCGCTCATTAATCTACCGTAATCTAATAAATTTATGGGTGTCCATCACGGGCCAAGTTCACGGCTACTGGGTCAGGGGAGGTGGTGAACGGTCGGTGGTATATAAGCGCGGAGAAATGCTCTCACGACATCCACTCAACTGTCTCCTCTCGGTAATCACTATCCTTGAGCAAAATGGCGGCAAGATTCGTTGTAGCTGTGGCCCTCTTCGCCGTGTGCCATTGCAACCCCGTCATTATAAACGGTAAGGAAATTTGTTTCTTTATTAAAAAAAAAATATCTTATACAAAAAAAAATATTTTCATCAGTAATCTGAAAAACGATATTAATATCATTACTTTTTTACATAAACAATTCAAATAAAAATAAATTAAAAAAAACATCTTTAAAAATAAAACAGTAAACAATTATACTAATTCACTTTTTCTTATTCCCAGGTGTACTTTACCGTGATGCTCGTGGGTTCTCAATGGGTCAAGGCTACAGCAGCAACTTCGGAGGCGCCAGCCAGGCTTCGGGCTCCGCCATCGTCAACGGCGCCGGCGCTCAGGCCTACGGCAGCGGCTCCACTGGCCCGCAGATCTTCGCTCGCAACGATGGATTCGGCCAAATCTACCCCGGCCAGGCTATCGCTAAAGCTGAAGCCTACGAAGCGCCAGAAATCCCCACGTATGGATCGGCTAAGGCTATAGCAGAGGCCCAAAACGGTGCTTACTACCCAGTCCCAGAGCCTGCCACTGTTATCACATACGAGCAGAACTTCGAAGTCCCCGCTGAAGTCACTTATGAAATCCCAGCCCCCGTTTCTGCCCAGTCTTCTGCTGTCATGAACGGCAATTCTGATTCCTCTATCGCGTCTGCCATCTCCAATGGCGCTGGATTAGCTCAATCATCTTCTCAGACACAGAGAGGCATCGGCTCTTATGGACTCACTTCTTCCAACGCTAAGACTTATGGAGGCTACGGCGCCGCTGACTCGAACGCCAACACCGGCTACGGTTCAGCTATCACTGCTGCCAGAATCCAAGGTTTAGCTGGATCTGGCTCTGCTAGCTCCAAAGCTCACTCCGGTTTGGGATCAACTCTATCCAATGCCCAAGCTCAGATGAACGGCGGATACGGCTCAGCCTCCTCTACTGCCAACACTGGCGCTTACGAACCAACCATCGCTGTCGCTAAGACTCAGAAGAAGGGCATCAGCTGGCGTTTCGGAACATACTACAACACTCCTTCCAGCCTTGCCCATGCTCAGGCTAACAGCAACGGTTATGGCGCCGCCAAGTCTACCGCCCAAACCTACGAGCCCGTCGTCGTGCCCCAATCTGGATACAGTTCCGCCAACGCTAACGCCGATGTCAACGGTGCTGGTTCAGCTAAATCCACCGCCAACGCTCTCGGAAACCAGGGATCCGCTCTTTCTTCTGCCAACATTGGATCCGGATTCACTGCCGCAAAGTCGGCTGCTAACTCCAACGGGGCTGCGTTCGGAGGTCTGAGGTCTGACGCCAACGCCCAGAGCTCTGGCTTTGGAAGCGCTGTCTCATCTGCCAAGGCGCACGAGCTCTCCACCGGCTACAAGGTCGCCAACTCCGCTGCCAACGTCTCTGGCTTCGGCTCCGCTAATGCCAAGTCTTACAGCGCTTAAGTACCATTGGTATTGCGCTATAGCAACCACACCAAGACGACTTTGATACTTGTCTTTGTGTATTTGCCTTTTAATTTATTTATTTGTGCTCAAAATTCAAGTCTGAATCTCATTTTTAAAGACGACTGAAATGCATTTATTAGATTGTGCTAAGTACTTATTGGTGATAAAATAAAAATAATCGAATATTATAACATTTTTTATTCTGATTCCTGAATAGAGTATTAACGTATGCATCCCCCATCACAACTTCCCCTGCATGAAGGGCTTGAGATACTTGTGGAAGCTATCGTTGACGGGCTGCGCGTTTAACGGGCTCTTCAGAGCCTCTTCCATCAGTCTCTCATACACACGACCGTCGTATGAACCCAGGGCTGAATTGAGAATCTGTAAAAATTTAATTCATCGGAGAAATTTTGTTTCATTATTTACGTTGCATTAAATAATTTTGATATCCAGTAATCCTACTAAGATTAGTGATATTAAAATTATTAGATTTTAAATGCATAAAATAACTTTAATATCAGTAATACTACTGGGATAATTATTACTTCGTATATAATCATAGGTATAAATTATGCTCGGCGATTAATAATAATTAATTCATATTTATAATTTATTCAATTTGATTTTAATCATGCTAATAGTGAATAGTTATTTTAAGGGTGATGATTATATTAAAGTCTTACATCTGTTATTTATGGTCATAATTCCATAAGCTAAGAACCGGTAGCACAGTAGTTCCAACAATTTAAACATCAAGATTTTTTGTTTAAGAATTTTTAACAGAATCTCAATTATCCTTCATTTAGAAATAATTGGATGTTATAATATAATAGTAAGATATAACTAGAAAAAGTTATTGAGTATGTTATTCGAACCTCGTCTCTGAAATCGTAAGCGTCGACCAGGCCGACAGCATTGGGCCGTATCTTCTCTAGAAGATCTTCGTATCTCTGCTGGATCTCGTGAACGTCTGTCTCTGATATTCCTGTAAACTGTAAAAAAAAACGTTTAGGGTATATAAACCAACTAATAATATAGCGTCAGATGGGACTCGCTTCGTGTAAAAACCTGACTTGCAATCCAAGATCGTGGTCTTTGCCGGAATCCGAGCTCCTCTCCAGAGAGGTGAAGATGGAACAGGGACTAACACCAGATGGAAGAAGAAGATTTAAGCTATCTAGCTAAAACTCCGAGAACGTTAAATAAGGCACTGATTGACTGACGCACAGCCTAAACCCCTAAATTTAGCATGTATTTTCTTATGTGGCTGAAAGTTTTTTTTTTAAATTTGGAAGGCTCTTTTAATTTTCTCTTTGGAACCAGTTCTCGCTTGCATAACTCTTGCGCTTTCATTCTGTATTTTAGTTTCTTTCTGATGTTCATCATCTTTCAATAAATCTCTCGTCCACATTTCTGAGTTTGGATAGTTGTGAAGTTGACGTTGGTGAAGAAAATGCTGCAATGCAGTTGGTTACCGCTTCTTCTGCACTGACGCTTTGGAAGCGGCAGTAAACTTAGTTTTAAGTAATTTATTTGACGTCAACCAATGCAGTGAAACCAAAAGATGTGACATGTATCGAATAATAACGAAGAAAATTTTTGAATTTGAATGATGATATATGATATGGGCAATACTTTGACTCGTCCGAAAATGAATAAAAGAATTTCTACTTTATCTACAATTTCTCTAGTCTTATTGTGGGAACTAAAAACTTATCACATTACCTTATCTTAATAACGTAAAAACATGTCTCCGACAGTCGCAAACCCTCATAAATAAGCCCTAGTCAATAAAAATTCGCACTTTTTCCCGTCCTGATAAAACTGGTTCTATCGGATAAGTAAGTATATTGACATACAGATGAAAGATCCATTAACTATAGAATATTGACCCCGCGTAACTGTATCAAAAGGTTATTGCTTGACCCAAGAACTTTATCATTGATGATCTGATCCATTTTTTGCACGAATGTCAGAAGGTTAATAGGTTAACTGTTTTAGGTAACAACTGATTGATTGATCGATTTCTACAAAGACACTTAAGGTATGTAAATTCGGGTGCAAATGAACCTGACCGTATACAAAAAGCAACGCCAAAGAAAGACGATGTTTACCTGCCCCTTGCTGAACATACTTTTGATAAACTTGGTAACGTGATAGTTATCCTGGTAATTAATAGTAAACCTTTAGGATCGACAGCTTAGTGGTTAATACTCTAGTCCGTCTCTTGACTGGGTAGACCTGAGTTTGATGAAGGATTTTAAAAATCAAAGATTATCACTCGTTTGTAGTAAGGTGACTCTATAATATTGAAGTAAGTCTTCTTATGTTTTTGTGGAACGTGGAATAATTATAAAAAGTATTTTTTAATGTATTATCTGTCATTATAAATTCATCAACAAAAAAGCAATAAAACCATTAATTCACAAGTTCTAATTTTAATAATACGATGCTTTGACATCAGATATATATCATATTTTATTGCAGTATTTTTCAATAAAATAATCTGCTTTCTATAATTCTTTAGTTGTTTGAAAAAAACCATCAATCAATTAATCTTATTTAGCATATTTAATTCTTTTCTTTAATAGATTCTAGACTTAATGTAGAACTATTAATTTTATGAAGAGTCACAGTTATGAACTCTTTTTTATTAATTTGCCTCATAAATCGTATTCCACATAATAGACAGCCAACATTACAACAGAAGACGTAATGATTAATAATAATCACATTTTAGAAAAAAATATCTTTACTATTGTTTCTGTTTTCAATTTTAATTTTGTACTCACAATGTTTCAGTTTCGATTCCCGGCCAAATGTATGTGTGAAGCAAAGTTGATCGCGGTATTGTTAACCCGAGTACCTAGAATCGCGGATTCGCTCGGTTAAAAGGAAAAATCTCTCTTTTTTCTGTTCCCGCGGAAATTTCGAGAAATTCTTATCTTTCTACTTCATAGTAACTATTTGCTCTATTATTAACTTCATAGTTTTATTAAATTTCGGTCCGATTGATGTGATAGTTTGGTATGTACGTTCGTAAATCAGTCAGTCACCCTTGCGTATTATACATCGATATTAAAACATAGTTTCTTTCTATTAAAATTCATTACCATTTCAAGAAACCCTTTATAATCTATAGATTATTAGTCAAGTGGGTGTTCAACCGTTTTGCAAAAATTTTCATAACTTACTTAATAGTCAAGATGTCTCGGACCGAAAACTCCACATTATCACCAAATAAAGAACCATTATGATGTTTGAACCAGTTTTCTTTTTTGATATTGTGTGGTAGAGTGCGCCATAAGAAAATATGAAAAATCAACATAAAAAATACTTGAAATTTTGGTTGCATGCTGCAAATAAACTTTTTCTAACTTATTGCAAAACTGCTGTTTTAAGTTCACAAACTTCATCATCGTTTCCCATTTTTTGGCATAAGTACCTATTGTTTCTTTTATCCTATTTATCATTTCACATAATAACGATTAACATATGTAAGTTTACGACGATACCTAATGCCGAATAATATCATGCGAATCGATGATATATATTTAAGCCATAAAAATGTAGGGGCCCAAAATGGACTTCCACCAAAATAACCGAAAATAGATATCATGGATAATTATTTCCCTATCAACCCATTCAGTAGTTCGAAATCATAGTGTTACCTATAACAAAAATATTGTGAATTTTCAATTTCGTCATACAATTTTGTAGATTAGAAACTAATAAGGTCTAAAATATAAGTGAAAGAAATAAATAAAACAACAAACTGTCTTATTACTGCTAAAATTCATTACTCAAAATGCGCGATCTATTCGCAATAATTACTCTAGTGAGACCATAAATTTGAAAGTGTTCGTCCATATTGAATAGTTTTGGTGCTTAATTAATGCAAACGATTATTCTTAAGATGGTATCATCCGTAGCAACTGTATAAATATGCTAAATTAAATAGTTTATATATAAAAATATGGGTATACCTACTTCCGTCGTTATAATAGATTGCCCCGGTTCATGTCTAATGATTCAACTTGATATTTTAGATAGCGTTAGATAGCGAAGAGCATAATTGATTGTACGATTTTTATTACTCTATTACGGATACTAAGGACAATTTCATGTTGAATCGGCATCATGTTGTTGTGAAATTAAGTGATAAGTATAAAGAAACTCTGGAACTCAAAGAAAGTTGTAATCACTCGTTGGAAATGAGAACAGCTCGTAAAACTTTTTTTAATATTTAAAATTAGGTAGTAGTAGTATGTTTCTGTAACTTGATAAATAAGCTTAAAATGGCTTAAAAAACTTTAAATTGAGAGTTACAAAAATAACTGGTCGAATGCAAAACTGCATTTTAAGAAACTTTTTCTAATTGCACCCCACTCTTCAAAACATATCGCCAGTGAAATATAATTTTTTTAAATACAGAATGAAACAAAATTATATATTTTGTCCCACGCAGATGGATCCAAAAGCAACTGGACTATCATATAATTATGCGATCGGCTGACTGATATCCGAATACATAACCTCATGGGACCCGGATCAGCCCAAACAGGACTAAACCGTTAAAAGAATTAATATCATTTGCTGCGAGCATTTATGAGTGTCAATAAATGTTAAACAGAAACGATGATCTCAGTATCCGGATGGCGGGATTGTAAATCTAACGTATGAACATAGATATATAAAGCCTAGATAGACATCGCCTTATTTAGGCGACACGGGCGAGCAGTGGCAGCCAGTATTACGGGGATTTCAATATTGAGTCTTTTCGAGATAAGAATGTTTATTTTGTATGTAAAGAGATATGTCCAATGAGAAGGCTTAGAGTCTTAAGTTATATAATAATGAATAAAAAATTAATAAACGTTGAGTTTTCATTAATGCTCTAAAAAAATTCCACGTGTTATTTCAATTTTTTGGAACCAAAATTACGTTTAGGTAATTATTATGTAATTATTATTTACCAGATGCTTCTTCTACACTACTACTAAATTATTATGTAATTATTATTTACCAGATGCTCCTTCTACACTAATTGATTCGATGTTTGAGATGATCTTGATGCAAATTGAAAAGAGTCTCTTTTAATGGCAGATCTAAATGGAGTAAGATATAGCGTGAAACTTAGGCATTATAGTTAATTTATACGGATTATCGATTTCCAAATGCATGTAATGGATATGCATAAACTAACGAAAGATGTTCATCATCATGAAAATACTTACCGATTTTTTTGATTTTTTGCATAGTTATATTATTAGATAGATAATTTATTTGACGTCAACCAATGTTGTGAAATTAAAAGATGTGACAATTATTAAGCGATGTTCAAAATGTGACACAATAATGAACAAAAAAAAGTTAATTTTGATTTAGAGCGAGGAAATTATCAAGCCAACAAGTTCCAGGTTGGGTTAAGTTTCCCTGATGACATAGTTATGAGGGATGGGAATCGCTCCTGTAAAACCTGACTTCTGCACGTGGATTATGGTCATAAGGTTACCTCCGGGTTATAACGTAGATAAGATGCATAAGAAAGAAAACAAGCGAAGACAAGGTGAAAGATGTCATGACATGATGACATGTCATGATATTTGACGCCCTCGGTGGCGCAGCGGAAGTGCGCTTGTCTGTGACACAGCAGGTCTCAGGTTCGAATCCAGCCTACGCCAGGGAAATCATAAAAAGTTCGTTTCTAATTAGAAAAATGAACTTTTCTGATTGGCCTCTGGGTCTAAGATATTAATAAGTATTTATTATAAAATATTGTATAAATGTATATATTTATGAGACAAAACTACGACTTAAACGTTAACCGTAAGCAAAAAGCGGTCGCATATTACACGACAGAATTATTACGAGTCCTACTATACGATAAAAAATACGATACGATAAAGAATAATAACAATCGATGTTATTTTTGTAGAAGTCACTCAACCTACAAAAATGTGCTATTACTCTCATTTGCGCGCAAAAACGACTAAAAACAAAGCATAACGGTATCTGCGGATACTTGATGGTCAATCACTTGGTCGTATAGAACCATAACTTTTTACATCAATATGTTTGGTAGCACCATAATACTACACTTTAAATTGACAATAACCAAAGGCCAAGTCGTAAATACTCGTACTCCGTTAAATTTCTGATTAACTATTTATGTTGCTCTTTTTACATTTTTTGTACCATTATCGCTGATATTGTTACTGTTTATGTAAAGTAGATATACATTTAATAATAATAACACGCCTCTCTCCCGGAGAGGTGGGCAGAGACTACATCTTTCCCCTTGCTACAATCCCTGCATTCTTTCACTTCATTCACATTCTTCACTTTCTCGTTTATGCGGTTCTCTTGACCTGACTTTTCGCCATAATTACCCCAATTTGATCAAGGTACGTTGTCTGGGCCTTCTGCTCCAACGTTTCCATTCACCCTCCACTTGTATATTAACTTAGTAAACTTGCTTTCATTCATTCTCTCCACATAACCAAACCATCCAAGAATTCCTTTTTTCTCAATTCCGTCATGAAGCCATACAGCTGAACGTGGCCTTGCAGTCTTTTTGAGACTTTTGGCTTTGTATATCCCGCAAGGTATATAGACGTGAATATAATGTATGTATAGTATACCTTTTTCTGTTCCTGTCCCCGTAGCATGGCACGCGCGACGCCGTTTTTATCGTGCGAAAAATTATTGCTGTTTAACTTTTAATGACGTGAAACGGAACAGCGATAGCG
This sequence comes from Amyelois transitella, assembly GCF_032362555.1. Lineage (NCBI taxonomy): Eukaryota > Metazoa > Arthropoda > Insecta > Lepidoptera > Pyralidae > Amyelois > Amyelois transitella. The sequence continues at coordinate 2,345,923 of NC_083506.1, read as the reverse complement.
ATGAAACCGGCGTTGCGCGTTTCGTACAACGGAGGCTGAAATTAAGTGTAAAACATAACTAAACTATTAGTAGGCTTTGGTGCAACCCACCCTAAGCATAACAATTGATAGTCGTTCCGGTTCGCCAAATCAGTACACAGCGTATAATCTGTGACCTTGATCTTGAGATCGACCAAGGCAATGTATAGCACTTTTTTTATACAACCAAGCTGACCGTGACTCAGAGTAAAAACAAAATTTCAATCCTTATCAGGAATTAAAAGATAATCCATCTCCAAACGAAATTTGACCTTAGTTCGTCTAACGGTACGGTTCGGCGTGTTAAGACCAAATCGCATTAATTTGGAATTTATAAAGTTTGTAAATATTGTTAAAAAATCTTTAATTAATTTTACAACGATTTCTAAAGCTCATTTATAGTTTACCTAACGAGTGAATAGGGACTCGTAGCCACAAGGCCGAAAAGCTGCATGGCATAAAAATGGATTTCCATCGCGTCAGTAAAAAAGTTTTTGAGATCAGTGTTCTTGTGTCACACATACAGACAATGAGTTTACAGATAACACGTAAAAGCTCTCAGCATATTCACATCTGTTTGCAAAAAAGTGCCAAATTCTATTGTTAGTAAGAATTAGCATTATAAGAGATAGAATTTATTGCTCGATTAACGGTATGGACAAAGGACAATGCGTGTTAACGGGTCAGTCAAAATCAATTGGTGGAGTTTCTTTCACGAAGGTTTAAATATTACCTAAGTTTACCTCTTTTCTACCCCTCTGGCTAAACATTGCCTACAAGCACATATCACGACTTCTTTAGTTACGGAACAGACAGAGCCAGTAGTCAAAAGTCAAAGGTCACTTTCTACTGCAAAGTTTAATAATGGAAGTGAGATTCAAAGATGGCAAGTTGCTAACAAATACCTAAAAAGTTTCTTAATGCATGTATATTAGGGTGGGTCGATTTTCAAAATTTTTTGATAAAAATCATGGGTGGGTGTTAAAAGTTGCGTTATTATCATACTATTACAAAAAAAATATTAAAAAAATATTCGATATACCTTATAGCCCTCTACCGAAGCCCAAATAATCGAAAAAATTGGTATTTACCGCCTATATTTCAAACGCTTTTAATAACTTTAAAATGCTTTTTTTTACTTATTCTTGTTTTAGTTTGGTCTTATAAAGATAATTGAATCATACAAAATCAGTTTTCTACATAATTCTCAAATTTCTAAGTGGGTAGATACATAACAATATTAACGGCTTTGATGGTACCTACGCGTAAGTAAAATACTTACGACTATAGACCTTTGTGTTATCTTTGTTCTAGTGATTTTCGATACTTTATAACGAATTTTTAGCTGGAATATATTACATTTCCACGAAGTTAGTTTCCTAGTATTATTATTTTGTGATCGTGTCGTAATACTTACAATTAGTGACTTATAAAATGAGCGAGCGAAAACATCTCATTACACGAAGTGCTATGGACTGTTCTATATTTGGAGCACCTGTAGAAATTAATATAAATATGTTACCCACAATAGCAGACGTAATAAAGAATATATTTTTCATGTGAGGCATGAGTTACTGCTAAAAAACTCAGGAAAACAGCCAGCAGTAAGTGAAATCTTCGCTATTGTACTCCGCGACATCGAGAAAATTCGTGTTTCACCTTCTATTCCAATTGTGAGGCCAAAACGTATTAAAGAGCTCATGAAAAAGTATAATGTTGAATATTTGAAGCTTATCCGATATCCACAAAGCAAGAGATCTGAAAATTATACTCGAAAACTGGCAAGTTTTAAAGATACTGCTTTGTCTCGACTTTTTGATATAGCATTATGTAAATGTCAAATAATAACATCGTGCTCCTGCATTAAAAACGATAAAGTGTCTGTAATTATACGAACATTTTTATTAGATCAAAGAACTGAAAGAAAAATGATGATTTCAAGAATAGATCACAGTGAAACAAAAAAAAATAATTCAAAGGATTGAGAGACACCGAAAATGCAAAAAAAGAAATTTAAACTATAATGAACCACAACCAGGACCAAGTCATTGTTCTTTTGAAAGAAGAAACAAAGTTGCAGAACCCTTAATGAATTCACCAGTGGACCTAAGTATTTCAGATCACGAATGTAATGATAAAACATCATCAAAAAGCGAAAAATCTTACAATACTTTAAAACTACCAAAATTTGCAGAAACTTGTGATCGATATGGAGTTTCTGATAGACCTGGAGCAGATCTTATGTCAGCAGTTTTACAAGATTTAGGACTAGTATCAACGGAAGAAAATAACTGAGTAGTAGACAAAAATAAACTACGTAGAGCTGATAATAAGGAACGCCAAAGCCACAAGAGAACAGCTCTAAGAACCTTGTTGAAGGTATCTATTTTGATGGTAGGAAAGCCAAAACTCTACTCATTGAACATTTGTAACAGAGGCTTCTATTACTGTTGCTGATGAAAAAGCTCGAGATGGAATAATTCGATCAAAATTGCAATCCAGATCAATAATACCTTCATTTGACTGTAAGTCTGATTACAAGTGTAAAAAATAGATAAAATAAGTATTGACATTAGTTTTGTTTTTTCTTTAATATTGCAATATGTTTCATTTTTAGACAATTGAAGATCTTAATAAATGGTTTCTCCTTTAAAGTCAATTTCTTTTAAGTAAATAACCGTATTTTAATAGGTACAACTTTTTTTTATACATGAAATTTTTTAACTTCAGTAGAGGGCTGAAAAGTATATAAAATCAGAAAAATAAAAACATTGTCTAATAGCTTATATTTTTACGCAACTTTTGAGACCCCCCCACTGAAAATCGAACAAGATTTAAAAAAAACGCCCGAAATCGACCCACCCTAATGTATATCTCTTTGAAAATTCCTTACCAATAGTAAATCTCCCAGCTTCTCCAAAGTCCAGTATAGGACGTACAGCTCCACCAGTTGCTCTAGAACCCTTCTGACAGGAGCTGATAAAGACGAGGCTGTTCTCTCTACCTCTGCTTTGAAGGCAGACATTATTATCACCCGACCATGAGCCTGAAAGTTTTTAAATTAATATATATTTTTTTCTTCAACACCAAATATGTTTTTTACATCATATCCTACTAATATTAAAAATGCGAATTTTTTTGGATGTGCAGAATTGTGTGTGTTTGTAGTTCTTTTGCGCAAAAACCTGAACGAAATGTAATTTGAAAAATGAAATTTTGTAGACGCCTTGTGTAGAGTACTTGTATAACCTTTATAATCATTCAGGTTCTAGTCCCGGTTACATCCTCACCTCTATGGGACCACCTGTGACCATGATTTTAGATCGGGTTAGTCAGGTTTTTACACGAAGCGGCTACCGTCTGACCTCCACAATCTTTGCAGGTTCTTGAATCATGGTTTATTATTTTGCTAAACAAAACATTTATAACAACCTCAGAAACTGCAATCAACTGGACGGAAGCCTTATTCCATGCCTCTTCTTGGGAAAACCCAGCTCCAACATGCTTCTCAACGCTGCCGACGGCCGCCGCTAATTTCCTGCGTATTTTAATTTACGGCTCAATGTTAAACTTTACTGCCTTGTTTAGAAATTATTAATAAATAGAATAACAACTTTTTCTTGTTTAAAGTCAACACATTTCATGTGATTGAGACACTATGATATAAGAACAAGTGACGTGTTATTCCCAGTACCTACTTTAAAATTGGAAAATTCATTAATGCCGATTATGAGAACAAGCACATTTTGATGTTTTCTGTGTACATAAATTAGTAAATAAATAAAATAATCCAGTTTAAAGGCAAAGGTTTTAAATAAATAAAACATTCTTCTTTTAGGATTTAGGGGTAGTAACCGGTCACTGAATCTCAATTTCAATGCTCTGAGCTGAACATGGTCTAAGAGTTGTTTCAAGACTGTTGGATCTTTCAACTCCGAAAGGTATGAAGATGTTTATATGTGAAATATACTTAAATTTAACAAATCTCAAATTATATTGTGTATCTTCTACTAACCGTGCAGCAACCCTTCGGAATCCTTCTATAATGCCGTCAATATCATTGTTCCATTTTTGTAATGGTTTCTTTTCAACCAAATATTTCATGGTAGGCGCCACTACTTCTCCTTTGGAGGATTGCTTCCATGCCTTGACTAGAGCTCTGAAACAGGAACGATCCTTTGTTAGTTTTAACCGACTTCGATAAGGAGGTTTGCAGAACCAATTCTTCAACCCACAGGTATGTAGATTTTTTAATGGTATCTGCATGATTGCGATTTAAAAAAAAATCAATCATATATGCCCACAAATGTAAAAAATGGTGCAGTTTAGTTCGTTCCGCCGCTTCTTCTGCTTTGAAGGCGGTTGTACATCATAGGTTGTATTGACGTCATTAAGTGATATTTTCTATAATTTTGGAAATAAACGTATTTCTACATCTGATAAAGGTTACCTGGCTGTCTGCAAAAGAAGCACCGTATTTTCTCCTTCATACGTGCTGGCTGGTGTGACCACGCCGTATATTTGGGGCAGATTGGACGACAGCATGTACCCGTGACCACCGCAGGCTAAACGGCACCTTTCCACCATGACCGCGGCGTCAGAGCTACTGATCACTTTCAGGCAGCATGCTACAGAATGTAACTGGAAAATAATCAATATCACAAATACACAACACTAGCAGACCAGTTTATTGTGTGAACATCTTTATTTAAGTATTTAAAATAGTCCTATCTGTTGAGAAACAAACATTAAACATGATAAACTGATAACATATGTTTATATGGGAAAAGAACCACATCGCAATTATATTATGTGCTCTGGAATATAAAGTTATGGCCCTAGATAAGTTGATTGTTCCCGGCACCATTACAAAAAAGAATAGGACCACTCCATCTCTTTCCCACGGATGTCGTAAAAGGCGACTTAAGGGATAGGCTTATAAACTTGGGATTCCTCTTTTAGGCGATGGGCTAGCAACCTGTCACTATTTGAATCTCAATTCTATCTTAAAGCCAAATAGCTGAACGTGGCCTATCAGTCTTTACAAGACTGTTATCTCTGTCTACCTCGCAAGGGATATAGACGTGATTATATGTATATGTATGTATGTATAAGTTGATCTATTGCTTTTAGTCTAGCTAATGTCATGAAACTCTAGTAAGTTACGTAGTTAAATTTCGTGTAATGTTCGCGGTTTCAATTATATTTTCCAGAAAAAATAGCGATTGTGTTCTTGTTGTTATATTATCCTTAACTTTTCAAATTAGGGCAATCCTGTTCTTCGTAATTCTGTCTTTTCTTCAAAATTTTGTTAAAAGTACACTCTTACCTCTGCCAAATTATCCAGCTTCCCTTGAGCCAGTTCCTTGTTGACCTTATCAAACATATTCCACAACCACTTAGCAGCAGATGAGAAGGCGTGACTGGAAGCTATGGCGATGAAGAGTTTGTGCTGCTGAGTCACGTAGTCCAAGATTTGAGGTTCAGGCTCACTGAAGCATGGGAGGCAATTAGAGTAAAATAATTTGGAGAAATCTACATACTTATTAGGCAATCGTTAGAAGAAATTTTATTGACTGTTTTTAGAATTTCAATCAATGTGGCGGAAAATCAAATAATATGCTACACCAGCCATAAATCTATTCTATTCTACACAGACAACTTACCCACGACTAATACTTAAGTAATTGAATACAGGAAAACAAAAGCAGACAACTTAAAAAAGGACCTAAGGTTGCCTTGTCACAAGTTCACTTGATCACTAACACAATTATAATATGCCAAAGGAGTACCCCAGGCTCCTCACTAAAGAGGTGAAAATTAAAACAGGACGAACACCAGAAGAAAGAAGAAGACGTACCTAAGAGCTGTATTAATAAACTCACTGGGGTTTTAGCTGAGACTGTCTCCTGATTGCAGAGTACCTGACTGCGATGGTGACCGCCTTAGCCAACTGGTTAGCCATGTTGTTCACGATGCAGACTCTTACAAACACCATGGTTCCGTAGGTCAGCTTGCTGTTCGGCGAAGCTATGAAAGTGCCATCCTTAAATCAAAATGATGGTGCCGTACTAATTAAAATTAGGAACTAAGATTAGTTAGAATATTTAAAGAATTAGGTACAAACTAACATGGAGTACTGAGAAATAATGAAGTAGATATAACTCAAGTGACGCTATATCAACTACTTACTTAAAGTGTGAAAAAATGGAAATATCCACATTGGAATTCTGCAAATTGGCATTAGTAGAAAATAACTGATCATATTATATATTTTTTGAAATATGTAACTTAATAAAACTCAAATAATACAAGATCGTGTCTATTGTCCTAAATAATTATGTTGGACTATAGTACCCTTAAAACTTGAGCATTCTTCATAAGCATCCTATCCCTGGGTATCCTATGTTGGTGGAAGCCCAAAAACCCGTTGTTGACCGTATTTAGCCCCAGTTTAACTCCGATCTCTCCCAATTTTATTCCTTTCAGTGGTTCATGAGTTTCTTCATCTCTTAACTGCACCATGAATGGCTGGATGCCGCAATGCTTGCCATTGGAGTATAGCTGAGCCATAACAACGCAGTAATTCACTGTGTGTCCCACTGGAGTTAAGACAATATAATAATTAGTATTAAAAATCAAAAGCTTATATTACATACAAACTAGATTAGTAAAAAAAATTCAATGTGTGGAAATGTCAATTAAAGAAGTATTACAACACCATGAACGGTTGATTTTATGAATGACGAAACGATAAACGAAAGTATATGCATAGATTAAACACAAATTGTATTTATAGTATAGTAAGTAAATAAATCATTGTTAAAACAATAAGATTATTAGATTTTGATTACAGTACGCTGTATCACAAATTAAATCAATTAAAAGGCACATTTAAAAAGAACAAACGGATATGCGTGTAAAATAAATAATAAACGTAAAAAATAATAAAGATCAGCTATATCGTAATAAATTCTATCGACAATTCTGTGGTTATAGGTATCCGCTAGTTTGGCTCAGGAAGTTTGTTTGCCCAGGAAAGCGTGAGAAAATATTTGTAAAAATTTGTATAAACTTACAATTTCCTGGCCACCATTTATATGAAGTTAGCGTCGGGCTGTGCAATATGAACTCTTCAGTGACAGGGTCATATGTAGCTGTAGTCTCCAAACCTCGGATAAAAGTGCCATGCCCGAGTTCAGTCTGAAATATTATAATTTTGACAAACATTTCATGTTTGTAACAAGGCATAAAATTTTATAACCAGCTGACAAGAAGGCTAATAAACGACAAAAATACTACAGACAAGTGCTTCGAAATATGCAGACTATGCCAGATGTTAGAGATAGATGACCTTACCATGAAACGTATTCCACAAATGTTGTTCAAGCCAATGCTACATTTCAAAGCAAACAGACAACATAACGCACTATCAGAAAACTTCGAAGCTTTTTTAGGTTTTCTGTTAGTTATTCTTATTACTCCTGGGTCGTGATGAAAGGATATACTGGTGGTGCTGGTGCATTATATCTGGCAAACATTACCGAGACGAAGCGCCAGGAAGATGAGATGGCGCTATCATGAAAGAAATGTGATGAACGAAGTTAATCACCTGAGCGTATGTACCGATTATCTCCATATTCTGAGCTTTCGGCAACCAATACTCTCTTTGCACATCATTACATTGTCCCAAAATGGCTGGTATGAACATAGACAAGTGGACAGAAAATGGACTGTTGTCTTTGAACACCGCTGTCTGTACTGTATGTCTAAACGACGACCTGTAATAAAAGAAAAAATTGAAACCCGAACCCAGAAACATGGTGCTGTATCCTAAAAAAGTGACCCAAATCAAGTCTAGTATTCGAACTTTGATCACCAGTCCACACAGCCAATATTCTCTACCAGCAGAGAGAACGAATCAGTCACATTTATTTATCTATCTGTGGTGCAAGGACTAAAATAATAGAACCAACATAAATCATAACTTTGTTAATCATTAGAGATTGAATAGCCAGTTCAGGCAGAATTCAAGTATCTATAATTTTTAAGTTCAACTAAATACTCGTATCAGTCATGACATGGGTAGGTGTTGAGACATTTTTTAGTCCATTTAATATCATAACTCACCTTACTTTTTCCATTTGTGTTTGTTTAGAATCCTGTATCTCCCTAAGAACTTTGAATAAGAGAACTGATTTACGAATTGCATTTTCGTATCTATCTTTATAACTAAGATACTCTTCGGGAACTTTATCTAGTATACCTTCAACGCTTAACACCTTGTTTTCTGTAAATTAAAGTTGGGCAGTGTAATTGACTCCACGAATCTGTTATAGTGATCCTTACAGTTGTAGGTCTACCAAAGGTCAACCTATAAAATATTGCATAGACATTGAATAGTAGTCTCAAAATATCTTTGCTGCCCATATTTATCTAGGCGTTAATGTTTTCATCAGGATACATCTACAAATATTTCTGTAAAATAACTAATATATTTGCGACATGTATTAGTTAATGGATATTAGAAACATTAAATAGGAAGCATTCGAAATAATTTCAAATGTTTTTTTAATATAAATCTTTAAAACATATCTAATACTGTTGTTATAAACAGCTGTTGCCTCTTGCGGCCAATCATAACATGCTGTGTGGTTCCCGGCAACAAAAGAAAAAAGAATAGGACCACTCTATCTCTTTCCCATGGATGTCGTAAAAGGCGACTAAAGGATAGGCTTATAAACTTGGGATTCTTCTTATAGGCGATGGGCTAGCAACCCGTCACTACTCTATCATAATGCCAAACAGCTAAACGATGTTTATCAGTCTCTTCAATACTGTTGGCTCTGTCTACCCCGCAAACGACGTGACTATATGTAATCATAACACAAGTAACGAATCAAATTCACCTTACCTATATATTTTCTATTTCTGGTCTCATCTGCTCCTTCGTCCAAATAATTAGTTAACTCCTCCACATTAAAATCGCACTTAGCTCTTTCATTTTCCAAATCAACATTCACTTTCATTCTGCGATTTTATATTAAGTATAACATATGATCACAAATACACATCACTGACAGACAAGTTAACTATGTGAATTTAATCTTTAAGTGTTTAAAACAGTCCTATCTGTTGACATACAAACGTTAAACATGATAAACAGATAACATTTGTTTATATATATGGGAAAAGAATTTATGCATGTACTTAGATAGGACGCGTGTGTATCTTTTTTTTTTGGTTTTTAAACATAGTAAAGGATTTTTTACAATATCACCATCATGTCCTTAGCTGCATGCCCTTGCACTTTTACTTGAATTAAAATGGTCTGCCACCATAGTCATTCTGCCACGTCATTATTTTGGAATAAAATAGACATTCTATACAATTCTTAGGGAATAGAATGCTTTAGACCAATACAAAAAAGAATAGAACCACTCCATCTCTTTCCGATGGATGTCGTGAAAGGTGACGGACGTGCTAGCAAACAGTCGGTACTTGAATCTCGATCTATCCTCATGCCAAACAGCTGAACGCGGCCTGTCAATCTTTTAAAGACTGGTGGCTCTGTCCACCACGCAAAGAATATAGACGTGATTATATATATGTATGTAACCTTTAATTTAATAAACCTTTGTATTTACTATCAGTCTTATCACAATAATATTTATTTGTTTCATGTCATCATATAACTAGGTAATAAGTACCTAAGATTATTTTAATTGCAATAATCAGATAAGTAATACCTCCTCGAAAAACAAAGCCATATTAATATGAAAGGTAGATACAAAATTCAACATTACAATCGTAAAATAACATGACATGTCGTAGTTTAAATAGTTATAAATGTTTTATTTTTTAAAGTTTACAACTATCAGTTAGTAAAATACGCAGGTGGTACTCAATTCTGGGGGTCTCAGTTCTTCCTTATGGCTTTAGTCACAGTCCCTCACAACCCAAAAGGGCCTTACTCGGGTCACTTACTTAACCTAGCAAAAACAAATCTATATATATAAAACTCTTCCGTTACTGAGTGACTGACTGACAGACAACGCACAGTCGAAACTACTGGTCGTAGACAGCTGAAATTTGGAATGTAGGTTCCTTGGGATATGTAGGGGAGCACTAAGAAAGGATTTTTGGAAATTCAACCCCCAAGGGGGGGAAAAGGGGTAAAAACGTTTCTATGAAAAATCTTATTCCTTGGGTTTATAAACTTGAAACTTGGCATGAACACGTACGGTCGCGTTCATAATTGCAGTCATAGTTCGCAAAACTTTATAGCTTGCACCGCTGCTATCACTCACACATTCACACAAATAACACAATAAACAACAAGCGTCGAAACGTTGGGTAACGCGCCATCAAGAAGAGGGTAGTGTAAAAAGTCGACCGCGCAGCGACCGTCGTCCGCTAATAATCAACACAGCGACAGCCACACAGCGGAGATCCATGGTGGAACAGTACGAAAATAATAGCTTCATACCGACCACAATATTTGCGGAACAGTTCGACACATTAGTGGTTATTGTTCGTCGAGTTTGCATCGTGAGGGACCTCACCACAGACAGCCACCAAGAAAGCCGTATTTATCCGAAATAAATAAGCAAAGTCGTTTAGAATTTGCTGAGCAGTATTTGGATTTTGCCTGGAAAGAAGCGATATTTACGGACGAAAAGTTTGTTTATGTCATCACTACATGGTAGGCTTCATTTATGGCGAAGAAATGCAACTCGGTATAAAGAAAAAAATATTGTGCCAAATATGGAGTCTGGACACATATCTGTAAATATGTGGGGCTGGATGAGTGCTGCTGGACCTGGGGAACAGGTGTGGATAGCAGGACGCGCTACAGCTGCTCATTATGTGCAAGTGCTGGAAGAAACCATGTTACCAACTGTGCGGTATATTTATCCGATTAATGATATGCCAACAATATCATTTGTGCCCTGTGCATCGAGTCCATATTATAGTGCGTGAAAGGTTCTGCCAGTTTATATTAAAAGTAGTAATTACTTAGATAGGGTTTTAAGGACAGCTTCAATATCTTTTCTTTATGAAAACGAATAATTAAGCTGTAACCTTAATAACAGGAGCTAAGTAGATGATACAATTAGTGTAATATGCTGTATGTATAGCTTTATATAATCATCAATATGTAAACAAAACTATAGGTAAACTGTTTCAATAAAATTTACTAATTTTAATTATTGAATGTTTTATTTTCTCCCTCTTGTTTAATATTTCTTGCTGATTTCCGTGTTTGAAGACAACTTTTCGTGTTTGTAATTCTTAGATATCAGTTAGTTAGTCAGTCAGTTACTTAGTTCAAATGGCACCTTGAAACATTAAAAATTGTCAGTAACACAATTTTTTTTTAATAGGCAAAAAAATCCTTGAATAACTTCGAAATCCAAGTAACGCTAGTAACTAGAACAAGCGAGTGTGAGCAAGCGAGATTATCTAATATATCTTAGATCTCACTTGATCACACAAGTAATAAAATTGCTACCCAATAACTTTCAAAGGAACCACTACCTATGTTAGGGTCGTGTGCAGATAAACTTTCAACCTTATTGAAATGTCATAAGTCTGGCAGTCGCAAGCTTCCCTCTATAGGCAAATCTTATGCAAATAATGAGAGACGACATCTCGATCGACAATTATCGGGCCCAGTTCGGCCATCGTTGATTACCGTCTCTTTCTGTTTTGTTATGTTATATGTCATAGAATAATAAACTGTTTTACTTAGTAATCATTGGTATTAAAGACCGTATTCATTTGATGGAATATGTATTCTTTTTAAATATGCATGTGTGTGTGTATCTATTGGAACCACAGTGCACGCTATTTTAACCCGTAAGAATTTTAAAACTATGACTGCAGATATGAACGCGATCGCAACGCATAGGCAAGTAAATATGTTTGACATTATAAGTTTTTTCAAACTACCCTCCAATCGTGATTTAGGGGGTGCGATTGGGTGACTGATTTATTAACGCACAGCCGAAACCGCTCGGTATAGGAGTCTGAGATTTTGAACAGAGGTTCCTTTAGTAACATAAGTGAGCACTAAGAAGGGATTTTTGAAATGTCAACCCCCAAGGGGGGGAAACGGGATAAACTGAGCCGGGGCTGCGGGAAAGTTCTAACGAGATACCGTGGCCCCGGAACGCAAAGGGCAACTGAAGGAACGAGGTGGGTTTTAGTCAGTAAAAGTCTGACACTCCCTTCCGTTCCACCCAGAGCGGGAGAGGTCATTTGATGATTTCCCATCCTTAAAAAAAAAGACTTTGTATGACAACTTTCAGTCGTCTCTTTAACATACATAATAACATACATAATTATGTACATACATGCATAACATTAATAACATCACGCCTTTAAATCCCTATTTTGTGTTAACACTACCCATACAAACAGCTAAAAGGAAACAAGTGAAGAGACGAAATTTGTCCGCATCCATTTTCACCTAAATTCTTAACGTTAATGAGATTTACTTTTTATTATCAGGTCAACCTAATAGCCTCACATGTACGTATAACTTCGTAAGAATTTTCTTTCAACTCCTAACCGTTGAGGAGTTGTACCTTCCATCATCAGCTCATTCACATGGGATGATGACTATCAGACGCAAATACTTAAACAGAAGGAAATCCTGTAAGGCCTCTTCGTCCTATAAATCCTGTTTTTTTTTTCTTTTGAGACGATGATTTTGTCTCGCTTTACTTTTTCTATGTAGATTTGTATGTATACTAATATTATAAAGAGGAACAATCTATTTTTTTATATGTTTGTTTGTTTACACATGTAATCGATAAACTCCGAAACTACTGAATCGATTTCAAACATTCACCATTAGAAAGCTACATCATCCCTGAGTAACACAGGCTATATTTAATTCCAGTTGTAACAAGATTTCAGCCTGTGGAAGAAAAAGCCCTGTCGAGATCATTAAAAAACGCTATATATAACCGAATTACACGTGGGCGAAGCCGCGGGCGGAAAGCTAGTAAATACATAAAAAAAAACAACGTCTCAATGAAATTATTTATTTAAAATAACAATATTAAATATGCATAACAGTTTGGTCTTTATTAAAATGACGGTAAAATTCAGAATTCGCGTAAGTACTGAAAGCTGTTCAAGTTAAAGCAGGTAAATAAATATTTTTGTTAAAAAAATTTAAAGCTTTCCTTGCATGAAAGGCTTTAGGTACTTATGAAAGCTATCATCTACTGGTTTAGCATTGAGAGGGCTCTTCAGCGCTTCAGCTACTATCCGCTCGTAAACTCGACCATCGTAGGCTCCCAGAGTTGACTTCAGTACCTATGTTTGGAAAATAAATTTTACCTATGACATTTAAAAAAAAAATTCGTGTCTCATTTTGACCAATATGAAAATAGAATTGTTCCATAAACCATACTAATATTATAAAGAGAGAATAATAGTTTTTTTTAGTGTAAAGATTTTGACGAAATTTGGCACATAAGCAGTTTTTCTGTATATTCTCACCAGAGCATAGTCCCGCAAAAAACTAGTCAACTATAATTCCCTCAAGTTTTTCACTACTTTTGACCCCATATACCCAAAAATAAGGGATAAATAATTTATAAGCTTTAAAAATTCTTAAAATAGCATTTTGAATTACTGATTTGTGCAACTTATAGTAATTTATATTTATAAATCATTCATGCTATAGTTTAAAAAAAAAATATTTTAAAAGTCAAAAGGCATCATAAATGAAAAAGTTAAATTTTAGAGTTATCAAAAATATTTGTCAGAAGTGGGATTCGAACCCACGCCCTCAGAGAGGACCAGAACAACTCGAACCCACTACAGTGGGCAAGGGAACCTTGAGTCTGGCGCCTTAGACCGCTCGGCCATCCTGACATGATAGTGAATGATGAAAATAGTGATTTCACTGCAATCGAACTAATTGTGGAATAAGTTATTTTGATTACATGGGCAATTTCATTGTTAAACATGACAATATCACGTATTCAACAATAAATTTCTTACTGTGATTGCTAATAGTATAATTACTGTTTAATGGCTATCCTAACCTATTATAAATGCTAAAGTAAGTTTGTTCGTTACCTCTTCACGCATTATCTACTGAACAAATCTTAAAATTCCCGTATATATAATTAAGAGTCAGAAAAGGACATAAGGACTTTTCATGACGGTAAAAACTATAATTCCCGTGGGGTTTGCGAAAAACCTATACTCTTTTGTAAGTGGTCTTTTTTCGCGCAGAAAAAGTGGCGTGTAAAAGCTAGTTAGCAATAAGTTTAAAACCCATGTATCAAATTTATTACCGCTACTTTGTAGAAAAATTTCCTTGGAAATTTGAGGAGTACTTCCCAAAGAAATAACATGCTAGATTTTAACATTCCAGGAACATCAAATTTGAATTGTAACAGATAACTAAAGTGCAGTGCAGCCTTTTAGGAAATACCATATACCTTCACTATATTTTCAGATTTTTATTTATTTCTATTTTTTTATTAAAAAAATGTTCTTTATCCTTTAACAATGATATTTACCTCATCTCTTAGATCGAAGGCGTCGACAAGACCCACAGCGTTTGGTCTGATCACAGTCAGCAACTCCTCGTATTTCTGCTGCAGACGGCATATATCGGTCTCTGATAGCGTCGTAAACTAAAATAGCAAAAGTATTATATGACTAAGTATAACATATATATTTAATTATATAAATATACTAGCGGACCCGACAGAATTCGTTCTGTCAAAAAGATTTGTAATGTAGCAGTTTTTTGTTCTTACCTATTTTATAAAATTCTGCTGAACAGAACCGTCACCCTGGTGACAGGGCGTGAACTTTATACAAAAGCAATAAAGCTCAAATTGACTCTACATTAGAAAACGTTTGTATGGGAAAAAGAAAAGGGGTCTTTCCAGGTATTATTCGAATTTTTCTGTACCGTAAAAACCATCCTCGAACTTCAACGAATATTTTTTTTAAATATTGGCCATATTGGTCCAGGCGTTGATGAGTTATGCGCTTACCAACACATTTTACGATTCATTTTTATATTATAGATTTGTAATCTAAGACCCGCAAGAAGTAGATTTTCTTTCGGGTTATAAATTTCAGATACACATATTTTGGTCCAGTTCAATCGAGCATCTGATGTTTCTATTAAAAGCTAATTTAACCATTTTGCCTATTATCTCTTACCCGCAACAGATCTCCAGTTTTCTCCAAAGCCCAATAATAGAGATACAAGGTGTTCAGTTGTTCCATGACTGCTTTCACTTCGGCACTGGAAGTAGAGTTCTTTCTCTCCGTTTCTTGGTGGTAGACCTTGCAAATCACTGCCCTGCAATGGGCCTGAACAAACGAAAAATAAAGGACCTATAGATTTTTTTTTTCAAGTTGGTGATAAATGTATTAAATAGCGTCTTCCATTAGAAATTCTGTCAGAATAATAGCGACAGAATAAAAATTTGTAATGAATTTTATTTGAAGACCTTAAACGAAACATACAACAGCTAGTAAACAACAAACAGCTATAATAAATTTGTAAAGAAGTATCATGTTTTCTTCTGTCTTGCATTACAAGTAGTGCTTTAGTTTAAAACTAATTACTTTTCCGTCATATCATCTCACTAATTCACGACTCATGACGTTACAAATATTTAGGCGAACTGTCTTCTTGGCACTAAGATTTTTTATATAATAGTTAAGATTATCAAGTGATATTATACCTCGGCAGCTGCTACAAGTTGTACTGTAGTGAGCTCCCAAGCTTCTTCGTAATCTTTCCCAGACTTCAAATGTCTTCGCATGCTTTTCACGCACGCTAATATTTTTCTAGAAAAAGAAAAACAATTCATAACCTTATTTATCATTAGGTTCTCCCAGTATTGAAATCACAGTTCTAATATTTTAGGTATAAACATGGAATTCTTTTTTTTTAAATAAGGTAGCAACCAATTTCATTTTCATCACTTAGCCGTCCAGTCTTTTCAAGACTGCCGGCGCTATCTACCCTGTTAGGGATAGAGACTAGATAAATAATTTTTTAACGATTTTCCCAGAAATTCTATATAAGAGTATTGATAAAAAAATTCACCCAGCAGCGACTCCTTCCATAGCCCTGACGATTCCTTCAGGAGAACTATGCCACGACGCCCGTTCTCCTTTGACTGCTTGTGTAATGTACGACATCGTTGGTGTGATGGGTTTACCTTCCTCAGCTTGCTCCCACGTTTTCAATAAAAATCTGTCAGTAAAATAATAACAACACGATGAATTGAAAATGATGAAAAATTCAGCTAATACAGCTTTTACCATGATTTGGTATCGGTTAAGTTCCTTTGCAAACATTGCGGAGGTTCGACGTGTCGCATCATGTAAAAACCTAATTTACCGAATCAAGAATCGTGGACAAAAGGCACATCAAACTCCATTCCAGTAATATGAAGATCTAAAGGGGAATAACGCCAAAAGTAAGAAAAATTCATGGCAATTATTCTGAAAAAGCATCAGCCTTAAAATTACCATTCATTATGTTATAAGATTGGAGCTGGTCAAAAGACAAGTAAAGATATTGACCTGATGGCAATCCCAACACAGTCCTTAAGAACAAAGTCATAAGTACCTGGCTGTTTGCAGCAAAAGAACTGTATAATCTCCCTCGTAAGTCCTGGTGGCGGTGACGAAGGAGTACAGAAGTGGTAGGTTTGAAGACAGCATGTACCCATGCCCACCGCAAGCAAATCTGCACTGCTCGATGAGGGACGAACAGTCCGACGTGCTTATAGCTTTCAGACAGCTTGAGAGAGCATGCAACTGGAATTAGACAAATATCCGGTACACTATAAATATAGACATTTTGGATGTAGCGTCATAGTATAAAACAGAGGGAAACGTTACTTTCAAGATATTTTCTAAACAATTATCAAGATTTCCAATCAAGCAGTCGATATTTTTATACATATAATTTGATAATTACCATACCACCTAATCATTCTGCTTTGTGCTGTTTTGTATGTGTTACTCTTTTGGTGCAATAAAGAGTTTTATCTATCTATAATTTAATAGTTCAAAAGCTTAATAATTTAGCGAGCGGCAAATAAAAGTAGCTAATAGCAACAAATACCTCTGGCAAATTGTCCGTGTTTCCATGCTTCATGTCTTGAAGAACAGCGGTGAAGGTAGCCCAAAGCCATTCACTAGTGAATTGCAAAGCGTGGGTTGTAGCAATGCAGATGAAAAGTTTGTGTTGCTGAGTCAAATAGTCCAGGACCTGCGGTTCTGGCTGACTGTAAAAAAAAACACCTTCAGTACTAAACTCAATCAACTGAAATAACAAAAGTAATTCTGGTTAACGATACCACAAATTTTATGGAAAATTAATAACTTTTCTTATTGCTACACTGGTCTTATGTACGGTCGCGTTTATAATTGCAGTCATAGTTCGCAAAACTTTATAGCTTGCACCGCTGCTACCACTCACACATTCACACAAATAACACAATAAACAACAAGCGGTGAAACGTTGGGTAACGCGCCATCAAGAAGAGGGTACCTAGTGTAAAAAGTCGACCGCGCAGCGACCGTCGTCCGCTAATAATCAACACAGCGACAGCCACACAGCGGAGATCCATGGTGAAACAGTACGAAAATAATGGCTTCATACCGACCAGAATATTTGCGAAACAGTTCGACACATTAGTGGTTACTGTTCGTCGAGTTTGCATCGTGAGGGACTACACCACAGATAGCCAGCAAAAAAGCCGTATTTATCCGAAATAAATAAGCAAAGACGTTTAGAATTTGCTGGGCAGTATTTGGATTTTGCCTGGAAAGAAGCGATATTTACGGACGAAAAGTTCGTTTATGTCATCACTACACGGTAGGCTTCATTTATGGCGAAGAAATGCAACTCGGTATGAAGAAATAAATATTGTGCCAAATATGGAGTCTGGACACATATCTGTAAATATGTGGGGCTGGATGAGTGCTGCTGGACCTGGGGAACAGGTGTGGATAGCAGGACGCGCTACAGCTGCTCATTATGTGCAAGTGCTGGAAGAAACCATGTTACCAACTGTGCGGTATATTTATCCGATTGATGATATGCCAACAATATCATTTGTGCCCTGTGCATCGAGTCCATATAGTGCGTGAAAGGTTCTGCCAGTTTATATTAAAACTACTAATTACTTAGATAGTATTTAAGGACAGCTTCAATATCTTTTCTTTATGAAAACGAATAATTAAGCTGTAACCTTAATAACAGGAGATAAGTAGATGATACAATTAGTGTAATATGCTGTATGTATAGCTTTATATAATCATCAATATGTAAACAAAACTATAGGTAAACTGTTTCAATAAAATTTACTAATTTTAATTATTGAATGTTTTATTTTCTCCCTCTTGTTTAATATTTCTTGCTGATTTCCGTGTTTGAAGACAACTTTCCGTGTTTGTAATTCTTAGATATCAGTTAGTTAGTCAGTCAGTTACTTAGTTCAAATGGCACCTTGAAACATTAAAAATTGTCAGTAACACATTTTTTTTTTTAATAGGAAAAAAAATTCCTTGAATAACTTCGAAATCCAAGTAACGCTAGTAACTAGAACAAGCGAGTGTGAGCAAGCGAGATTATCTAATATATCTTAGATCTCACTTGCTCACACAAGTAATAAAATTGCTACCCAATAACTTTCAAAGGAACCACTACCTACGTTAGGGTCGTGTGCAGATAAACTTTCAACCTTATTGAAATGTCATAAGTCTGGCAGTCGCAGGCTTCCATCTATAGGCAAATCTTATGCAAATAATGAGAGACGACGATATCTCGATCGACAATTATCGGGCCCAGTTCGGCCATCGTTGATTACCGTCTCTTTCTGTTTTGTTATGTTATATGTCATAGAATAATAAACTGTTTTTCTTAGTAATCATTGGTTTTAAAGACCGTATTCATTTGATGAAATATTTATTCTTTTTAAATATGCATGTGTGTGTGTATCTATTGGAACCACAGTGCACGCTATTTTAACCCGTAAGAATTTTAAAACTATGACTGCAGATATGAACGCGATCGTACATGACTAATTTATTGTTAAAAGTTGTAATAATCAGATGACAAATAGTTTAGGTATATTTTGTTGTCTCCATTAAAGATGTAAAATCTCTTTATTTACCAACCCAGGCCTGACTGTAAATCTTAGGATGGTTCAATACACGGGTGTTTGCACTAACACTGATTCCTTCCACAGATTATATCGAAGTAATCACTTTGATTGTCATAGTTATGAAAATCAAAATATTTAAATCACGTACTCTGGCCTTGGCTGTGACTGCCTCCTCACCGCTGAATACCGCACTGCTATGGTGACTGCCTTCGCGAGGTTGAACGCCATTTCGCTGACCAACATCACTCGCACGAACACCATGGTCCCGTACGTCAACTTCTCGTGTCTCGCTACTTTCACGTAAGTTCCATCCTATAATACAATTTCTTTATTAAATATCTCGTTAGCATCATTGACGGTGAACTTATTGTCATTAACATTCAGTACCTCTAGGTGTTTCCTATGATTAGTAAGTTGAAGGATTTGTATGACTAAAACTTCGTCAATAAATTCTTCAAATCTGAATTTATTAAGTTCTACAGATCTTAGTACATCTACAGACTTTGAATACAGTTATATATGTGTTCTTACCTTCAAAACTTGAGCATTCTTCATCATCAAGTTCTCTCTGGGTATCCTGAAGTTATTGAAGATCAGAAATCCGTTATCAGCCGTGTTGAACCCCATCTTTGGCCCAATTTCCCCCACTTTTATGCCGGGTAATGGCATATGGGTTTCCAAGTCACGAATCTGAACGATGAAAGGATGAACTCCATGACAGACACCTTTGGTATACAACTGTGCTACCACAATAGAATGGTTTACAGTTTTTCCCACTGAAAATGAAGGGTCGCAATATTAAAAATAAGATTGAATATGAAATTATCAAATGAATACCATCAAGTAACAAACATCGTCTTTAATTTATCTTCACCAAGCCAAGTCTTGATTGCCAAAAGGGTACTGGTTGTCAATTTAATGCCACTGAAATGAGCTAAATCAAATGTATCAACTTACATCCTCCAGCCCACCATTTGTAAGATGACAGAGTGGGGCTGTGCAGTACAAACTCCTCAGTCTCAGGGTCATAAGTTGCGGTTGTCTCCAAACCTCTAATAAAGGTTCCATGGCCTAATTCGGTCTGGAAACATGAATCGATTAGCAATACTCTACACTCTCTGATCTGACTTTTTGCCAGGAGTAACTACCAATAATAGATGTTATGTCTAACAGTCCTTTTGTGTTTAAAAAAAGAACCTAGGCAGCAGTTAATTTGTCTTTTTCAATTATTAATCCTCCATCAATCAAATTGAGAATTAATTTAATTGTTTATTTAAAAAAATAGTGGCTAAAATACCTGCGCGTAGGTGCCAATGATTTTCATGTCCAAGGCAAGGGGCAACCAGTGAGACATTTGCTCCGGGGTGCATTGCCCCATGATGGTAGGCATAAACATGCCCAGATGGAGAAGAAATGGCGATATCTCTTTGAAGAACGCATCAGATGTGCGTCGAAGAACGGCAGAATGTAGACTATAAAACATGAAGGGTAAGTCATCTTATAATAAAGTTGTTTGAATAAAACTTAAGGTAAACCACATTTAAAATGATATGGAATTCTCCTATCTCTCACGCAACTTAAAGTTCCTGTTTTAAATTTACTGATTAACAAATGTTTGTTAACTTAACCTAATCTAGAGAGTTTTTATGCACCTCATCAGTTTAATTATTATCAAACCAAACAGTCAATTGAAGGAGTCCATCTCCAACCAAGACATTTTTTTATTGAACTGGGCCAAGGATGTTTATATATTTCTGTATTTGTTATGGCAACCTTAAACACAGGTCTCCAACTTACATGAAAGATGACTACATTTAAAACCATTTCTACCCAACTTACCCAAGATTCTCCAGTGCCGTGATATCTGCAAACTTGCTCTTAACAATATTTGCGTATACGCACGACTTGCGCACAGCATTCTGATACCGCTCTTTGGGACCTAAGCATTCCTCTGGGATCTCGTCCAGACACGCCCCATCATCGAGGGTGATGCTCTCTGAAATTGTGTTTACTTAAACATTTCCTGAGTTTTAGAGCAAACTTAAGAAGTTGTATGTACGCTTTCTACACGTTTATAGTTTATACGATGAAAAAACATTTTACTAGTCCTAGTAGGATAACATCTTTTTCTTTCAAACATAACGCGAAGTGACTCTGGATATGTAAATTATTAAATGTATCTTCTGGATATTATAAGTATATTAAGCACAACTTATTTAAACAGTACTATTATAATGTTCTCGTACTTCCGCTGTTTACCATATTCCCTGTTATGTAATGGTTCCCCCAATACTTAGGTACTTACATACAATACAAATAGGGTCAATGGGATCAACAAAACCAAAATCATTAAATTCAAACTCCAAATTGGTACAATTTATTTCGATGATGAAGTGTTTCTTGGGCTTAAAAATTTTGGTTTTACGTCGGCAACTGTTTTTATTAAGTTTTCAAGTAATCATCGTCTACAAGTCGAGTTTATTGTCGACAATATTAATTGGTTGATTCCTAACGAATCACAATAAAATAGTTTCCTTGATATTTTCCAATGAGACTAATATAGCTGACCCCGAAAATTTCAACCCGAAGCCCATATATTGTGTGAATTTCGTTGTAATAATTCTTAAAAAGGGTGAAATCACACTTACCAATCAGTTTCCTCCTCTCAGTGTTTTTCTCCCCGCCATCCAAAATGTACGTTAATTCGTCTACATTGAATGTGCATTTTGCACGTTCTTTTAATAAATCTGGATTGATATCATTTGACGCCATTACTTTGAATACACTCATTCTGATTTTAAGCTTATGTGGTCCTTTCCTTACCACCTTCGATTCAAAACTGGACTCCACAAACTTTATAATGAATATTTATTTGTCCCATTTCGGTTCATTGTTTTATTCATGAAAGTAAATTGACTACACAGGTAGTGAATGCTAAAAGGTAATAAAAATGTTAGCATTTACTGATGACACTTTCTCACAACTTTAATGTTGTGAATGCAGAAACAAAATTTTCCGTAAGGATCACTAAGCTCCTGAATATTTTCTAGACCGTTTTTATTTTCAATATAAAAAAACAGAAGTAATTAATGTTCAAAATAATATTTTATTGAAAAAGTAAACAACATTTTATATCACATAATCACAGTTTTGCCTTTGACATGAAAGGCTTGAGATACTTGTGGAAGCTATCGTTGACGGGCTGCGCGTTGAGCGGACTCTTCAGAGCCTCTTCCATCAGTCTCTCATACACACGACCGTCGTACGAACCCAGGGCTGACCCTAACGTCTGTAATGAAAAAGCATACATTTGTTTAGTTCTTTCTACCCTGTTCTAAATGAAATTGACCTAAAATACTGCCCTGTGAAACTCCGAAGTTTTGGAAGTGATTCCAACGAACTACTGGTTTGAATTGAAAAATTATTTTTGCGTTGAATAGATCATTTATCGAGAAAGGTTTTAGGCTATATAACAGCACGCTGCAACTATAAGGAGCGAAGACATTAAAAACGGGGAAAATTATTCATCCTTGAGAGCTTCAATGATGCCCAAAATAACTATTCCACGCGGACGAAGTCGCGGGCACAGCTAGTGAAAAATAAATTTTGCAAAAACTTAAAAAAAAAGTCTAGTGCATAACAATTTTGACTCAGAATACCTCATCTCTAATGCCGAACCCGTCGACGAGGCCCACAGCATTGGGTCTGATGAGTGTCAATAATTCTTCATACCTATTCCTCAAAACGGCAATATCCGCTTTGGAAATAGATGAATACTGTAACAAAATAAACATATCATTAGCATCATTAAGCTACTCGTTCAATAAAAAATATATTAAACACTTATACTCGAGCCCATTAAGACGCTTAATACGGCCTCTTAGCTAAGTCCTTAGCTTATAAAAAGTCTTATAATCAAGATCACATGGAGATAAGCATAGAGATATGATTTTAAACTTGTTATTCTTCTTTTAGGCGATAAACTACCAACCTGCCACTATTTGAATCTCAATTCTATCATTAAGCTAAATAGCTGAACGTGGCCATTCAGTCTTTAGACTGTTGGCTCTGTCTACCCCGCAAGGGATATAGACGTGACCGTATGTATGTATGTAATATTTATAATTGATGGCACATGAAGCAAAATTAACTAAATAGGTATTTGTACCTCCAACAAGTCACCAGTCTTTTGCAGAGTCCAGTAAACCAAGTATAACTCTACTAATTGCTGCATTACTATTGCCAAATTCTGTGAAAAAGTTGTCGAGAGACGTTGAATTTCACTCAGGAAGATATTACAAATGATCGCCCTGCAATGAGCCTGAAAAAAAGTAGTAGGATTGAAAATTTCCACAAACATTTATTATCATAAAAAGCAACCAAATTTCAATTAAATATTTAACTCAGATTAAGCAACAGATAAACTAGTAGCTGTAGAATTGTAGCATAATTTTATTAATGAACCAAAGATAATATGGCTCTCGCCAAATGAAATTCAGTATGAAGCAAAAATATACACTTTAGATAAAGGCCTAAGGCTTTTGAAATAGCATACAAACAAATTCAAATTCAAAAGTTTTTATTAATTATTATAGAATACTTCATATCGCTTAATAATTGTCAAAACGTTTGGTTACACAACATTGGTTGACGTCAAATAAATTACTTAAAACTAAGTTTACTGCCGCTTCCAAGGCGTCAGTGCAGAAGAAGCGGTAACAAACTGCACTGCAGCATTTTCTAAAACAAACAAACTACACCGTATCGTGTATCTTACCTCACTAGCACTGACAAGTTGTACTGAAGCCAAATTCCAAGCGTCTTCATAATCATTGCCGGCGTTCACATACTTCTCTATTGTTTCACAAGCCGCTTTTGTTTTCCTATAAATTAAAGATATTTTGAAAAGTGCTTTAAATTTTTTGTTCATACCTTTCTGGTAATATCCCTGGGGGGAGCAAAAGTCTTGAAAAGATTTGAAATTCAAGTAGAAACGAGTTGCTAGCCCATAACCTTCAAGAAGAATCCCAAGTTTATTGGTCCCTTAGTCGTCTTTACGGCATCCATGAGAAAGATATGGAGAGGTCCTATTCTAAAGTGTAGTAAATTTAAAAAAAATAGATTTCAGAAATTATGAAATTGATATTTTAATTTACCCAGCTGCAACTTCTTGGAAACCTATTACGATGCGTTGCGGAGTATTCTCCCATTGATTCCTGTTAGATTTGAAATAGTCCAGGAGATAGGATACCGTGGGGGTCATAGCTTTTCCTTCCAATGTCTGCTTCCATGCTTTGACTAAATATCTGAAACAGAAACAGTTACAGCAGTTAGATAAATTATAATCGAAACATATTGGATACTCTCAATTAATTATTGAATCTGATTGGGTTTATTTTAGAGTAGTGACCTTCCCATAGATATATAGTGGACATGCACTTTGCGATTGATATATTAAATACTAGCGCATCACCCCGGCTTCGCACGGTTAGCATTTATGCATACATCCTCTTGAATCACTCTATCTATTTAAAAAAACTGCATCAATATCCTTTGTAAAACAAAAAATAGGACCACTCCATCTCGTTCCCATGGATGTCGTAAAAAGCGGCTAAGGGATAGGCTTATAAACTTGGGATTCTTCTTTTAGGCGATGGGCTAGCAACCCGTCACTATTTGAATCTCAATTCTATTCATTAAGCTAAACAACTGAACGTGGCCTTTCAGCCTTTTCAAGACTGTTGGCTCTGTCTACCCCGTAAGGGATCGTGATCATATGTATGTATGTATGTATATCCGTTGTATAGTTCTAAAGATCGAAGCATACATACAGATAAAGGGACAGACATTTTGCTTTATACAATGTATAATATATAAAAATAAGATATTTAATCTTTCACTAACCTAGCAGTCTGCAATAACAGCACAGTATGCTCCCCCTCATAAGTCACAGAGGCAGTTATGAGACCGTATAAAACCGGGAAGTTGGAAGACGCCATGTATCCATGGCCACCACAAGCTAAACGACACTGTTCCACTCCTAGAGACGCGTCGAGACTTGAAACTGCTTTCAGACAGCAGGCCAAAGCATGTAACTGGCAGAAAGAAACCGATATCATGTTAAATCTATACTAATACTAGCTGTGTCCGCGAAATAATAGAAAATGTGAAAAAAAAACGGAGTAAATTATTCATCCTCGAGGGCTTCAATGATGCCCAAAATGACTATTCCAAGCGGACGAAGTCGCGGGCACAGCTAGTGTTATTTACAAAATTTTATAATTGCTTAGTAATGTTACTGAAGTTACAATATTGATGGAAATTTGAGATGTCAGCCCTAACACAAAACTCTATGCCATTTCTGTATCGTTATCATTAAATCCCTTCCCTCCAAAGAGAGTGAAGTAAACAAGAAGTCACTTTATATATATTTTTTTAAAGATTATTAACTAAAAGTTACTTTATCTTCAGACCAATAAGGTAGGTTTTGGGAATCAAAAAATATAGGTGCCGTGTGGTTCTCGACACCAATGAAAAAAAGAATAGGACCACACCATCTCTTTCCCATGGATATCGTAAAAGGCGACTAAGGGATAGGCTTACAAACTTGGGATTCTTCTTTAGGCGATGGGCTAGCAACCTGTCACTATTTGAATCTCAATTCTATCATTAAGCCAAATAGCTGAACGTGGCCATTCAGTCTTTTCAAGACTGTTGGCTCTGTCTACCTCGCAAGGGATATAGACGTGACCATATGTATGTATGTATGTGTATAAAAAATATAGGTTTGTATTCGTAGGTAAACGAACCATAGACTCTAAAGCGAAGCGGCAGAGGGTACTACTGGAAACATGCAAAGATGAATTCAAGATTTGTATTCGTAAGATTTGCAAAAGATTTGCATGTGAAATTTTTCACGAATACAATTGAATACCTCCGGCAATTGGTCCATGTTCCCTTTCCTCATGTCCAAGTTGACCTGGACGAAGGTGTCCCACAGCCAGTCGCCGACGATTCTGAAAGCGTGGCTGGTCGCGATGTGAATGAAAAGTTTGTGCTGTTGTGTCAAATAATCCAATATCTGCGGTTCTGGTTCGCTGAAAGATAATAAATACATCTCTATACTAATATTAGAAAGCTAAAGAGTTTGTTTGTTTGTTTGTTTGAACGCGCTAATATCAGGAACGACTGGTCCAAATTGAAAAAATATTTTTGAGTTGAATATATAATATGGCTATATAACACCATGCTTCAACTATTAGGAGCGAAGAAATAATGGAAAATGTGAAAAAACGGGGAAAATTATTCATTCTTGAGGGCTTCAATTATGCCCAAAATAACTATTCCACGCGAACGGAGTCGCGGGCACAGCTAGTTATTGAATATAACGGTTATTGGGAGATGCATCTAATGTTCTGATCCTAATTCAAAATGGGTTCACGCAAAACTTAATTAGTTGGAAGGCTAGTTACAGGCAGATTTAAAATAAAATGTTTCCATAAAGCCGTGTGGTTCCCGGCACAAATAGAAAAAAAGAATTGGACAACTCCATCTCTTTCCCATGAATGTCGTAAAAAGCGACTAAGGGATAGGCTTTTAAACTTGGGATTCTTCTTAGGCGATGGGGTAGCAACTCAAAAACGTCACTATTTAAATTTCAATTTTATCATTAAGCCAAACAGCCGAACGTGGCCTATCAGTCTTTTTAAGATTGTTGGCTCTGTCTTTCCCGCAAGGAACAAAGACGTGATTACATGTATTTATGTAAGTAAGTATAAA
The DNA here is from genome assembly GCF_032362555.1 of Amyelois transitella. Lineage (NCBI taxonomy): Eukaryota > Metazoa > Arthropoda > Insecta > Lepidoptera > Pyralidae > Amyelois > Amyelois transitella. The sequence goes on along the minus strand of NC_083506.1, from coordinate 2,318,942 downwards.
AAAGCAAGTTTCGCCACCTCAATCGGGTCGTGATCAACAGTCGGATTTCCTCGGGGAAATTGTTTTGCAATGAAGGTGTAATTTTATTGTCTTTTTTCCTAACAGAATAGATGCTTTTGAATCTGGTGAGAAGGTAGAGATTTCTTTTATGTGTATCAATTTTTAACTATATTGATTTTCTTTAGTTCTCTCAATCTCAAAGACGTGAGATTCCTGATAGTTAATGCTATTAAGCATGCAACTTATGAAAAAAAACCATTTATTAACTTGGGATGGACTTGGACTTGGATGTCGTAAATGACTGAGATGACTGTGAGATGATCGTAATGTCGATGGCGACTAAGGGATAGGCTTACATACTTGGAATTCTGTTTTACAGCAATGGGCTTGCAACCTGTCACTATTTGAATCTCAATTCTATCTTAAAGCCAAATAGCTGAACGTGGCCTATCAGTCTTTACAAGACTGTTGGCTCTGTCCACCCCGCGAGGAATAAAGACGTGATTACATATATGTATGAATAAATAAGCAAGTTTCTCCACCTCAATCGGGTCGTGACCAATTCTCGGATTTTCTCAGGGAAATTGTTTGGCAATGAAGGTGTAATTTAATTGTCTTTTTTCCTAACAGAATAGATGCTTTTGAATCTGATGAGAAGGTGGAGATGTCTTTTGTGTGTATAAATTTATTACTATATTGTTTTTCTATCGTTCCTCTCAATCTCAAAGACGTGAGATTCCCTATAGTTAATGCAGCAGCTTATGAAAAAAGACCATTCATTTACTAACTTGGGTTTGGGCTGTGATTGGTGCCTGACGGCCGCATATCGCACGGCGATGGTGGAGGCCGAGGCCAGGCAGTAGGCGGCGTCTCTGACGATGGTCACCCTGACCATCACCATCGTGCCGTACGTAAGCTTGTCGTTCTGAGATTTTACGAATGTGCCATCCTGTTAAATAAATAAATATAAATACATATATACGGGACAAATTACACTGATCTAGTTAGCATCGAAGTAAGTTCGAGACTTGTGTTACGAGATACTAATTCGATATACGATACTATATTTTATGATAAATACTTATATAGATAAACATCCAAGACCTGGGGTCAATCAGAAAAAAAATTCTCATCATGCTCCGGCCGGGATTCGAACCCGGGACCTCCGGTGTCACAGACAAGCGTACTACCGCTGCGCCACAGAGGTCGTCAAGTGTTTTAAGAATTAAGATTATATATATATATATATATCAAGTCCTTATTTTTAACTAGGTTTACATTTTTATTTATTTCAATGACAATACTGGACAATAATGAGCTTCCATGATGGTCAAGTAGTGAAAAAATTGTACAAATCAATCAAGAAAACGGCTTATAAACTTGGGATTCTTATAAGCGATGGGCTTAAAAGCTGTCACTATTTGAATCGCAATTCCACCGTTTAAGAGCTGAACGCGGCCTATTAGACTTTTCAAGATTGTTGGATTTGTCTACCCCGCAAAGAGGTTTTGATATCTCTCGCAGATTAGCTTTTTATTTAGTACAATGAATGTATCAATACTAACTACTTCAATGTATATATTGAAGCAAAATTTTAAAAAGGCATAAATTCTTACACCTATGTTTGTGCACCTGTTTTTCATGTTCATACCTGATAATTGAAAAAAGATTTGAATAACAATTTTCTAGCTATTTTAAAGCACTTACAGATAAAGTCTACTCTAATTAAATAATATTTCTTACAAACAGATTACCTTCAGGACTTGCGAATTCTTCATCAGCATATTCTTCCTCGGTATCCTCACATTGTCAAAAGCCAGGAACCCGTTGTTGGCCGTCTGAAATCCCAGTTTGGGTCCGATCTCCCCCAATTTAATACCGGGCAAAGGCTGGTGCGTTTCTAAATCTCGAAGCTGGACAATGAACGGATGGACTCCTAGACACTTGTCTTTGATGTAAAGTTGGGCAACGACGATGCAGTAATTGGTCGTGTGGGCCACTGAAAAAAAAAAAGATTTCTTTTTTTTTTACACCAAGCATATACAAATTATGACGATACAGCACAAATTAAGATTTAGAAATCACTTAACAATTAAAGGTTTTATATATCTACTAGAGGCCGCCCGCGACTTCGTCCGCATGGAAACCCTATCAATCCCGCGGGAACTCTGGGATAAAAAGTAGCCTATGTGTTATTCTGGGTCTTCAGCTACCTACATACCAAATTTCATGGTAATCGGTTCAGTAGTTTTTGCGTGAAAGAGTAACAAACATCCATACATCCATACAAACTTTCGCCTTTATAATAGTAGTAGGATAGGATGAATTCCTCATTAGGCTTGCCTGGTCAGGAAAGTCAACATCAATTTTTTGAAAAAACAAAATTATTTGATGAAATCCATTGCGCTTTTTAAACCAAATAAAATCTAGAGGTACATGAGTTGGGTTATTAACATTTTGTAAAAATCGAATAACTCTTCTTTTCAAAGTTTTTCGTTATCTAGTACTTATACGTACAAGGGAACATATCTATGTATAAAGTAGGTATGTATGAACGTATGTATGTATGTTTGTAACACGATAACTTTCTAATCGTTGATCCGATTTTGATGAAAACTAAAATGTATGTAGGATCTGCCAATGGAATTTTTAAAAGCAATAAAATTTGTATAGGTAGGTAGTGGTTTTTGGAAAAATCGATTAAGTAGTTTTGACTTATCCACAATGTTGTTAAAATTTAAAATACATATAAAATTTGATATGTAGATACTCCAATTTATTAGATACTTTTTACCATCCCTGTGTGTTTTATGTTGTTTTGTATGTTTTACTCTTATGGTGCAATAAAGAGTTTTATCTATCTATCTACCTATCGATACTTACATCCTCCTGGCCACCATTTGTAAGCAGTCAGCGTGGGAGTGTTTATTACAAATTCTTCTGTCGTTGGATCATAAGTCGCCGTGGTCTCCAGACCTCTCAAGAACGTTCCGTGTCCTAACTCAGTCTGCGAAACGAAGCAATTGAATAAAGACACCTTGGTAACGTAGTGGGCTAGCAACCTGTCACTATTTGAATCTCAATTCTATCATTAAGCCAAATAGCTGAACGTGGCCATTCAGTGTTTTCAAGACTGTTGGCTCTGTCTACCCCGCAAGGGATATAGACGTGACCGTATGTAAGTATGGTAACGTAAACAATTCACCTATTTTATTTCCAGTCATTGAGGCAACACCAAATGAAATTCAAGTTGCTTCGCATTAGGTCGATAATGTTAAACATACATACATATGGTCACGTCTATATATCTTGCGGGGTAGACAGAGCCTACTTGAATGGCCACGTTCAGCTATTTAGTTTAATGATAGAATTGAGATTAAAATAGTGACAGGTTGCTGACCCATCGCCTAAAAAAGAATCCCAAGTTTGTAAGCCTATCCTTTAGTGGCCTTTTGCGTCCACGGGAAAGGGATGGAGTGGTCCTATTCTTTTTTTGTATTGGTGCCGGGAACCACACGGCACTGATCGGATACTGTTCAAGATGTTTGATTATCGATACAAACAATAAAAATAGGTAAAAAAACTTTTTAAGTTAAACGGTTTTATGTTAAACATACATTGCAATGTTTAATATAAATGTACTAAAAACCAAAAAATAATAAAATAGATACAGTCGTGGGAATTATAAACATATGCATAGACTAGACTAAAATAAAACCGTGGGGCACGTCAATTGTCTACAATCGTTGATTAAAATGTTTGTTTTGTAATGTTACACTATAATTAGGCAGTTGTTCAACCGACAACGATGGACGTGTGATAAGTAGGGCTAGAATGTGGAAACAAGTTAGCAAGCTCGATTAAGCGAGTTTTACGGTTTCATAATGTTGAGCGAGTAGTACTTTTATCATAAGTTTTGTCGATTAAAGACAAACTACGAGCAGTGAAACGATTCCTCGCTAGCCAGCAAAATAGTAAGTAATTTGCGCACCGTCTGCGGGCCAACTGCCTAACGACGAATTAAACGATTCTTCTATCGCACATTAAGTCTATAATTTGTAGACAATTGACGTGCCCCACGGTTTTATTTTAGTCTAGTCTATGCATATGTTTATAATTCCCACGACTGTATCTATTTTATTATTTTTTGGTTTTTAGTACATTTATATTAAACATTGCAATGTATGTTTAACATAAAACCGTTTAACTTAAAAAGTTTTTTTACCTATTTTTATTTTCTAGTTTTTAGTTTTTATTTCGCATTCTGTTTAATTCATTTAGTGCTTCATTATTGCAAGGTTTCTTGCCCGTTAGTTTATTGCAGTCCAACTCCTCTATACTTAGTCCCTGCAAAGATCTTACTCTACTAAGAGCCACGTAGGCTTGACCTTATTGAATGCGACAACTTAATAATATATTAAAAGATACCTTAACAGTCATTTAGTTATGTATATATATTAATAAGGGCGTATTAATATTTATTTTCAATTGTTTAATACTCAGGTACTAATTTTGAATAGTAAATTGTATTCTACTTGTTGAGACCTTTCATTTGATACCCATGTTGATGGGATTGATAAAACCTAAGTTATCCGCCATTTTGTAGAGGCCGCCATCTTGGATTTCAATTTTTTATAGTATATTGTATTCTGCTTGTTGAGCCCTTTCATTTGATACCCATATTGATGGGATTAATGAAACCTAAATTATCCGCCATTTTGTAACGGCGGCCATCTTGAATTTATAATGATAATGAATAAACATAATTATATTGTCACCAAAATCCAAAGTGTATACAAAATTTCAGATTAATCGGTTGACAGGAAGAGGGTGAAATTTGAATTACTAAATTTGACCCAAGAATAAATAAAACAAACGGGGTGAGCTAAATAAAACCGTTTAAAAATATATTGATGATCACCATTATCTTCGTCTTAAACACGTTTAAAAAGACATTAACTGACTAAACATGTAGGATTTTATGTTCTAGGGCTGCGCTAAAAGAAAATCGGTTCAGGTTTGGTGGTACTTTATAAGTTACTAGCGACCCGCCCCGGCTTCGCACGGGTGCAAAATTATAAATGTTATTATACATAAAAAACCTTCCTCTTGAATTACTCTACCTGTTACAAAAAACCGCATCAAAATCCGTTGCGTAATTTTAAAGATTTAAGCATACAGACAAACAGACTAAAATAGCGACTTTGTTTTATACTATGTAGTGATACTTTAAAAATAAATATTTTCACCTGCGCGTATGTACCAATGACTTTCATAGCCGTGGCTTTGGGCAGCCATTCCTCCTGCTGTTCCGGCGTGCCTTGGCCCATGATAGTAGGGACGAACATGCCGTTATGGAGCAAAAACGGTGATACATTCTTGAGGACTCCAACAGTTGCTGGTCTATACACGTTATTGAGCCTGAAATGTAAATAATTTTATGTTTTATAGGATTATATTGTGACAAAATAATAATTGGAAGAGACAATTTTTTTGGCGTGTATTCACTCCTCAGTTGTTTATATTTTAGTCTCAAATTTTTTATGTCTGCGCCACCTTCATTTATATTAGTCCTGAAAGATTTATATTAAGGCCACCTTTTATTTTACTTGTTTTCTAGTGCAATAAAGCTATCTTACTTGGTATAAATACTTACTTCAAAATATTATATGGATATTGTTTCCGATGCTCGTTTATAATTTCAGTTACGATACAGGCTTTCTTGACGGCATTTTCATACTTTTCCTTGTGGCTCAAATAGTCTACTGGTACATCATCTTTTAAATCCTTATTGGAAAAAAGTCTTTCCTCTGCAAACATAAAACACAAATAGCCCACTTTATGATTTAAATTTATGACAAATGAAACAAGGACCTACGTACGTAAATGTCTTGGTATTGTACTTGATTTATTTGAAAATAATCAAAATTCGCGCTTAAAATATTCTTATAATACTGCGATATGATTGGTTCAAACAATTAGATAGTTCGGAGAATCTCGTGATGTTTCGCCTTGAAGTCGCCAACGTCAACGCATACATGTGCAACGCAAGAACTACAGTTGTCTCTTTCTTTCTCAATAACAGAGGATTAGTGTTTGTCTCCTCCGACACTTGTTTGTGCCGTGACTCCATGACAAGCAAAATGTAAGATAAACAACTGTTTTAGATATGATTTAGTTCTTAGTGACATTCGATTTTTAAACAAAATATGTCTCTAATTTAAAAACTTTCTAAGCCGCGAACATTTTCTACATTTGTTGGATTAGTTCGTTCAATCTAATTGTTAATTTTAATCTTACCCAGTTCCCTTCTTTGCACCGTATTCTCTTTGCCTCCATCCACAAAATGTATCAATTCTTCCACATCAAATGTGCACTTATTTCTTTCTTTGACTAAATCTTCGTTCACTTTTTGTCCTATCATGTTGGAGGCTTCCACTAACACAGTTATTATGACAATACCGACAGTAAACTGGTGTTGATATATTTTATTGTTGAGATAACAATAGTCCAATGTTCACGTATTAAACTTTGCACTGTTTGATTTACATCTCGCCTTATTATGTTACTTAGGTGGACCTCATACGTACTGGACCAGTCTTGCATGACGGGTTAAGCAATACAGTAATTTAGAAAGCGTTAGAATTTTACTTTTACTGTTTGTAATTAATAATCAATGTTCTTGGTGCCGTGTGGTTCGCGGCACCAATACAAAAAAGAATAGGACCACTCCATCTCTTTCCCGTGGATATCGTAAAAGGCGACTAAGGGATAGGCTTACAAACTTGGGATTCTTTTTAGGCGATGGGCTAGCAACCTGTCACTATTTGAATCTCAATTCTATCATTAAGCCAAATAGCTGACGTGGCCATTCAGTCTTTTCTGTCTATCCTGCAAGGGACATAGACGTGACCATATGTATGTATGTTCTTGATGATTATATACATTACAATAAAGAGGTAGATTAAATAAATAACTATACCTTTATATAGGGGGCAAATACATTAGTCATAAATCACACATTTTTAAGATTGGCTAAAGATCAAGTTAATAAGCTACCAAATAATTACCTAGGACATTAACATTAAAGGCGATTAAGGGATAGGCTTATAAACTTCGGATTCATGAGCTAGCAACCTGTCACTATTTGTAAATCAATTCTATCATTAAGCCAAGCAGCTGAACGTGGTCTTATTTATTGAAACTTTTGGCTTTGTTTACCCCCCAACGGATATAGACATGATTAGGTAGGTACCTATATGTATGTTTATGCTATATCATGTATTTTATATGTTTCTAATAAACTTTAATGTTACTGGAAACATAAAAAAATAAAATGGATATCTTCTTATTCATAAAATCCAAGGCTATATCTTTACAAGTTAATTTGAGCTAAACGTGAAATACTAGTGGCAAGCAATCATTCTGAGTAGGTACAAAGTTCAAAGTTTCGCTTTTTTTGGTTTAGCGTAAAAAATAATAAACTCTGTACTATGCCCTCCTGAGACAGGCATTGTAGAATTTCTTTTGAAATACCAATTATGAATCATCTTCTATCTTATGCACCTCAAACTAATACATACATAGATATATATAGTCACGTCTTTAAACCGTACGGGGTAGACAGAGCCAACGTTGAAATATCTAAAAATCCTGTAATTGTGTGTTTGAATACTGAACCCTATTTTATATAAAAGAAGAAAACTTATGACACCAAGGAAACAAACAGATAAACAAAAATATAATTAATTCATTTACTAATTTAATACCAATCTATATATTGTGATTTACTGAGTAAATATATATCTAATCTATTTACTTAGTAAATCACAGTTTGGGTTTTGGCATGAAAGGAAGCAGAAGTAAGAGACACCAAGAAAAAATCCGATAAACAAAATTATAATCTATATATATAAAACTCTTCCGTTACTGAGTGACTGACTGACAGACAACGCACAGTCGAAACTACTGGTCGTAGACAGCTGAAATTTGGAATGTAGGTTCCTTGGGATATGTAGGGGAGCACTAAGAAAGGATTTTTGGAAATTCAACCCCCAAGGGGGGGAAAAGGGGTAAAAACGTTTCTATGAAAAATCTTATTCCTTGGGTTTATAAACTTGAAACTTGGCATGAACACGTACATAGGCAAGTAAATATGTTTGACATTATAAGTTTTTTCAAACTACCCTCCAAACGTGATTTAGGGGGTGCGATTGGGTGACTGATTTATTAACGCACAGCCGAAATCGCTCGGTATAGGAGTCTGAGATTTTGAACAGAGGTTCCTTTAGTAACATAAGTGAGCACTAAGAAGGGATTTTTGAAATGTCAACCCCCAAGGGGGGGAAACGGGATAAACTGAGCCGGGGCTGCGGGAAAGTTCTAACGAGATACCGTGGCCCCGGAACGCAAAGGGCAACTGAAGGAACGAGGTGAGTTTTAGTCAGTAAAAGTCTGACACTCCCTTCCGTTCCACCCAGAGCGGGAGAGGTCATTTGATGATTTGCCATCCTTAAAAAAAAAGACTTTGTATGACAACTTTCAGTCGTCTCTTTAACATACATAATAACATACATAATTATGTACATACATGCATAACATTAATAACATCACGCCTTAAATCCCTATTTTGTGTTAACACTACCCATACAAACAGCTACGAAATTTGTCCGCATCCATTTTCACCTAAATTCTTAACGTTAATGAGATTTACTTTTTATTATCAGGTCAACCTAATAGCCTCACATGTACGTATAACTTCGTAAGAATTTTCTTTCAACTCCTAACCGTTGAGGAGTTGTACCTTCCATCATCAGCTCATTCACATGGGATGATGACTATCAGACGCAAATACTTAAACAGATCTATGAAATTGTCAAAAACGTAATTGCCTGTAAATTTGAGGTTTGCCCTTGATTTCCCTGGAATACCATCATCAGATCCTGACTAGGTAACAACGGGACCAACTTGAAAGTATACTCTACCAAACAAAAAAAGAATCACGTAAATCGGTCCATAAATCTCGGCGTAATCGGTATGCATAAATAAAACACCCGAATTTTATTAACTATCACGAGTTGTCTCGATGCTCGATAGATGGCGTTGGCATCGAGATAGATCGCGCTATGGTTTCGTTACCGTCATTAAGCTAGGTAGCATAAAATATTTTAATTTATCGTGTAATTTTAGCAGCCCCCTAGCGGACATACGCGAAACTACATATTACACACTACAAATATTTTGATTTTTAATTCCAGTTGTAACAAGATTTCAGCCTGTGGAAGAAAAAGCCCTGTCGAGATCATTAAAAAACGCTATATATGTATAACCGAATTACACGTGGGCGAAGCCGCGGGCGGAAAGCTAGTTTATTTACATAATAACAATTTTATCCGGTAACCAATTTATCCTAATAACTCAGTAAATCACAGTTTGGCTTTCGCCATGAAAGGCTTGAGGTACTTGTGGAAGCTGTCGTCGACAGGCTTAGCGTTCAGCGGGCTCTTCAGAGCCTCCGCCATTAGTCTTTCGTAAACGCGCCCGTCATATGCACCCAAAGTGGAATTCAAGATCTGAGAAACAAAAAACACCACGATTGTATGAAAAAATATCGAAAACTCGAGTTTTTCAGTTAGGCTTTACTAGTTAAATCAGTGGACTGCCTTGCGATCGCATAATGATCTTTAAATGACAAGAAGGGTACCGAACAAGGACTATTCACGAACTCTGATTATATATATATGTATATTTGACGGCCTCTGTGGCGCAGCGGTAGTACGCTTGCCTGTGGCACGGGAGGTTCCAGGTTCGAATCCCGGTCAGGGCATAATGAGAAACGAACTTTTTCTGATTGGCCTGGGTCTTGGATGTTTATCTATATAAGTATTTACTATAAAATATAGTATCGTTGAGTTAGTATCTCGTACGTAACACAAGTCTCGCACTCACTTCGAGGCTAACTCGAGGTATATATTTATTTAATGTATCTCGACTTCCCTCACTCTCTGTCTGTTCGATTAACTTAAGAAATAGAAAAAAAGGGTAGATATGACATACGCCTTGTCAACGTTCATGAATAAACCCTGGAATCTGCCTGTCACCACGATCTAGTTGGATAGTCAGAATATTTTCTGTTTTTTTTTATTATTTCTCACTTTTTCAATATATCTACTAAAATTATGATGATGCTGAGATAACTAACGCATGCTAGTTTACTTAATTAATTTTACTCACTTTCAGAATTAGAAACGAAAAATTCACAGATGTATATTAAATAAATTGTATATCTTCCAATCTATTGCTGAGAACAAAAATGAACGCTTAGAATCCATGATTTAATCTGTTTTGATGTGATTGCTTTAAAATAATCGGTAATCATACCTCATCTCTAACATCAAATGCGTCTACCAGCCCCACGGCATTGGGCCTGATCAATGACAGGAGCTGCTCATATCTCTGCTGCAGCAGTGGAAGATCGCTCTTGGATATTGATGAATACTGAAACATAGACAACATTATTTTATCACGAATGAATCTCAAATATAGTGCCGTGAGTGCCGTGTGGTTCCCGGCACCAATACAAAAAAGAATAGGACCACTCCATCTCTTTCTCATGGATGTCGTAAAAGGCGACTAAGGGATGGGCTTACAAACTTGGGATTCTTTTTAGGCGATGGGCTAGCAACCTGTCATTAGTTGAATCTCAATTCTATCGTTAAGCCAAATAGCTGAACGTAGCCATTTAGACTTTTCAAGACTATTGGCTCTGTCTTCCCCGCAAGGGAGATAGACGTGACCATATGTATGTATATAATCTCAAATATCAATCGTTAAGACAAAAAGCTGAACGTGGCCTTTCAGTCTTTTCAAGACTGTTGGCTCTGTCTGTGTCTGGATATAGACGTGATAATATGTATGTATGTATGATTTCTTTTCTTCCCCCTGTGAATCCTGAATCTTTACCTCTTTGGAGAATCCTCCTATTTTCAATGATATTATTATAGGTGGGTGAAAATCATTTTAAACGACCATTGTCACAAAAATGAAACAAAAATGAAATCATAACAAAAATGAAAATCGTAACAAAAAATAACAAAAATGAAATTATTAGGGTCTCTTCACAATTCGCATAAATAATACGGACATACTATAGGTAGGTACCTAAATAATTATTTTCATTGATTGATAAAGTATAATAATACTAAAACACCTTACTTTTTATAATTCGTTTAATCAATAATCAATAATTCAAATAAAAAATGATTTTCTGTTAGTTTGGAAACTTTTACATAATTTTTTTTTATTCTATTTAAATTTTTTAATCTTAATTCTTTGTGGATCCTGGTCTTTCAATCGTTGTCTGTATAGTCGTTGACGTTCAGCTGCTGACATCGGCATTCTAAAAAGATAAAAAAATCAGGAACAAAGTTTATAGGTTAATATAACTTACCGCCATTTTAAAAATAAAAAAATACAAAAATTAGCTTCTTATTGCTGTGTGGATGCGGCTTTCTTTCATTTTTGTTATATCATTTTTGTGACGTTACAAAAAAAAGTAACGAAACATAACAAAAATGAAAAGATATTGTGCTTAGAATATAACTTTAAATATTTTTAATGAAACAGGAGTTGCAATAAGTTAAAGCACCTTCAACCTTAATAATAGTCGACAATGGTTGTCTATAAATCAATAACTAAAATTATGTATTCGCTTACCTGTATTGTTTGTTGAAAACAACAAAGCTGATCAATTTAAATTGGAATTTTCACGAAGAATAAGGAAACACGCCTGCACACACTTTTACATACGATGACAAAATGGCCGATCCAAGTAGCTTCTAGCGTCCGGATTGGCTACTCGTAGAGCAGGTGTTGACAATTACAAATATCAAATATTACCAAAATTTCGTCGTGACAAAAATGAATAATAAAATGGAAGATAATTATAGACATCAATTTATAAATTAATATTTATTATAAAAATATATATAAATGTAATTAGCTTTACCTGATATCAATTACAAATCATAATATATACCGAAAAAAAAACCAATTGTTTTAATATCGTTACTAGAATTTTTATTCGGTTGTATTTTGTAACGCAAGTCGTGAATAGGACAAAATATTTTGTATGGAGAAAATTCCGGTTCGGTGTGAAAAAAGAAGGATATTATTAAATACTGGTACAAAAAAACAATACATTATATTTATTTAGCTAGGCAAGGTATAATTCTATAGTTGTATGTATTCGTTGCAGTAGAATTGATAATATTTTTTTAAATATAGCATGAGGACAAATTTTTATGTCGAAATGGTCGTTTAAAATGATTTTCACCCAGGTATTACCTAAGTAAATCAGGCTTTTACACGACCTTTTTAAAAAGGTTGCGGATGCTAGACGAATGTTATGTTAGACGATGTCTCTGGTCTGGTCATCTGGATGATGATTCTGGTTTAAGCAGCACTAAATTGGCCTATTTCCTTTATCGTCTTTTACAACATCCATAGGAAAATTATAGAGAAGTCTCATCCTTAAACATTGGAAACTACACTGCGCTTAAGAATAGTATACCGAATAACCTACTAAACAAAGAGTCTAAATATCAGACTTACCACTAGAAGATCTCCCGATTTCTCTAACGTCCAGTAGACCAGATACAACTCGGCTAGCTGCTGCATTACTACAGCCAAGCCGGACGACAACGTTGGAGAAAGCCGTTGAACCTCCTTCCAGAAAGTTTGGCAAATAATGGCGCGACAGTGGGCCTGTGAAAGGGTCAAATTTAAATATTTTATTATATTCCACTAGCTGTGCCCGCGACTTCGTTCGCGTGGAATAGTTATTTTGGGCATCATTGAAGCCCTCAAGGATGAATTCTTCAAGACTTCCCCGTTTTTTTTTCACATTTTCCATTATTTCTTTGCTTCTTATAGTTGCAGCGTGATGTTATATAGCCTAAAACCTTCCTCGATAAATGGCCTATTCAACGCAAAAAGAATTTTTCAATTCGATCCAGTAGTTCCTGAGATTAGCGCGTTCAAACAAACAAACTCTTCAGCTTTATAATATTAGTAAAGATAATATTGTTCAGCATTTATACACGTACATAGCTAACTAAACCAAAACTAAATTTAAATACAAGCTTTTTAAAAATTACAAGTTAATAAAAGCTTTTAAAAATAATGATCATCTTTTGTTACTTGGAAGAGATCCACATTCTACGGCTAGGAGTAACAAAGATTATTTACATTTAGCTCTCTATTCTCCACAATTCAACAATATTTTGCCGTTAGTATCAGTTATATTGTGACCTGGGGTCAGTCTATGACATCAACTATGGCCCACCGAAGGCTTCTAGAAACATTTCTTAATACCGACCTCGCTAGCGTTGACAAGCTGTACTGAAGCCAAGTTCCACGCGTCTTCGTAATCATTTCCTGCCTTCTCGTATTTCTGAATAGCCTCGTATGCTGCCTTTACTTTTCTGAAAAAAAAAACCATGATATGAGTAAATTAAAACTAGCAGGTTATATTTTTACTCAAAATACTTAGACGAATTGTAAACTTGACATTTCGTTAGATGGAATATATTTATTATTCATACCTACCCAACTATCTTTTTCCGTAGATATTGAAAAATTTGCCGTAAAATAATGTGCCGTGTGGTTCCCGGCACCAATACAAAAAAGAATAGGACAACTCCATCTCTTTCCCATGGATGTCGTTAAAGACGGCTAAGGGATAGGCTTACACACTTGGGATTGTTTTCTAGGCGATGGGTTAGCAACCTGTCACTATTTGAATCTCAATTCTATCATTAAGCGAAATAGCTGAATGTGGTCATTCAGTCTTTTCAAGACTGTTGGCTCTGTCTACCCCACAAGGGATATAGACGTGACCATATGACCATATATGTATGTTGAAAAATAAGCACCTTCACTTTGTGCAGCAGCCATGATCCAGGTAGGGTTGGAGTCTCCTGTTAACAGGGGAGACCGGACTCCTCGTGGCCCAGAAAAAACTCAATCGTCACAAGCAGAAGGATGATGATGAAATATCATACATATAATCACGTCTATATCCCTTGCGGGGTAGTCAGATCCAACAGTCTTGAAAAGACTGATAGTCCACGTTCAGCTGAAATAAAGTTGAAATTACATTTAGACGAAAAGAAACCCAAAATGAAGATTACCCAGCAGCAACAGCTTGGAAGCCCGCGATGATACCATCAGCGTTGTTCGTCCACGTGGGCTTCTTATTTCTGACGAAGGGAAGCATGTACGAAACCGTCGGCGTCAGAACATTGCCATCCACCGCCTGCTTCCAAGCTTTCATGAGATATCTGCAAAGGTTTAATAATGTCGGAAATTTTTGCAAGATGCCCATTTTTTCTTTCTATCAAGTTTCCTACGAATGAAACATTCCCAATGACAATTGACAAATTGTATAGGCAAACCAAGATTCGGTTTGCGGAACGATTTCAAAGACAAGAAAATTATTGGTAAAGAAATAATCTGTCCAGTGATACGATCAATCAGTTGTCACAGTAAATTTTCTTACGAAACTTTTTGAAAACAAATCATTTCATCATCACCTCGCAGTCTGTAACAGCATCACAGTGTACTCTCCCTCGTAGGTGACAGTGGCGGTGACCAGCCCATAAATAATGGGTAGATTTGAGGACTGCATGTAGCCGTGACCTCCGCAGGCCATCCGACACTGTTCCACGCAGATACCCGCGTCACGACTGCACACGGCTTTCAGGCAGCACGCTAGGGCGTGGAGCTGAAAGAAACAGTTCACAATTGTATATTTATTTACACATTGATTTGGTCCAGTGTTAAGCGAAGACATTTTGAAATTTACGTACCTTTTTAGTAACTTAACGTTAAAGTGTACACGTAGCAAAACTATCATGAAAGGCAATGAACCCAATTTATTGGTCAGAACTGAAAGATCTCTTTTTTTAAGATTCTTAAGAAAGATCTATAGATTTTCTTGAGTTATGACAGTTGAATGTTTGCACTCAAATCCGCTAAGAAGTAATATTATAATCCCACAGCGTAATCTATTTATCTCTTGAACCGATAGCTAATCTGATAAAACTTTCTTGATTTGGTAACAACCTTTGTTCTACATTTAACTAAAGCATAATTTCTTCTTATTTAACTTAACTGATGTCTGACATCGCTGCAAAATAATAATTTCTTTCAATTAATTACCTGTGCCGTGTAGTTCCCGGCACCAATACAAAAAAGAATAGGACCACTCCATCTCTTTCCCACGGATGTCGTAAAAGGCGACTAAGGGATAGGCTTACAAACTTGGGATTCTTTTTTAGGCGATGGGCTAGCAACCTGTCACTAGTTGAATCTCAATTCTATCATTAAGCCGAACAGCTGAACGTGGCCATTCAGCCTTTTCAAGACTGTTGGCTCTGTCTACCCCGCAAGGGATATAGACGTGATCGTATGTATGTATGTATGTATGTATTAATTACCTCTGTCTCAATTGTCTTCTTATCATACTCTCGGCAAAGCCCATTGTGTCCTCACCTCTCTGGATAAGAGCCGAAGATACGATCATAACCACGAATTTAATTTGAATCAGGTTCCAAACCAGTTTCGTGATTACACAAAGCGAGCACCCCGCTTACCTCCGCAACAATCGAAGAGGAACCTTATCCATATTGGATATACGTAAAAATATTTGCAAATGTTGATCAAAATTAAGGACATCCAAAAAAATACCTCTGGCAGATGATCAAGTTGTCCTTTCCCCATGTCATGGACGACTTTGGAGTAGCTATCCCACAGCCAAGTGCCTGTCATCCTGAAGGCGTGGCTGGTGGCTATGGAGATGAACAGCTTGTGTTGTTGCGTTACGTAGTCCAGGATCTGAGGCTCTGGCTGACTGGAAACGGTAAAATAAATAACTTATTTATCATGCAGTACATAAGTATGTGACTCCGGATTCGTCTCCAGAGGTGAGATAAGTAACAAATGGAGATAAGGCCAGGGGGTTGATGACATTGAAAAAAATAAAAAAAATAAAATTTAATAACTGCTAGGTATCGCCAAATTCCATTCAATGACTTAGTCTATTACAGATCTAGTCTCATCTCATCGGGTGGACAACTTACCTAATCTCCTGTTTGGCTTCTTTCCACCCAAAGGTGGACTGGAAGAGATTGCATTAGCGATAAGTCCGCCTTTGTACCATCTCTATCTGTTTTGTGCTGTTTTGTATGTTTTACTCTTATGGTGCAATAAAGAGTTTTATCTATCTATCTATCAGTTATGACTAAATTTATTAATTTTTAGCCCAAGTTCTTGATAACCACTACCGAGTAGGTGTACTTAATTAGTGGAGAAAAAACAAATTACAATATTCTTACTCAGGTTTGGGCCGTGACTGGTGCCTGACCGCCGAATACCGCACGGCAATGGTTGCAGCCCTGGAGATTTCGTACGACGCATCATTGACTATCATCACTCGAATTAGAACCATGGTCCCGTACGCCAGTTTGTCGTTCTTCGACTTTACATAGGTGCCATCCTGTAAAAGTGTGACTATGTTTGAGTCAATTGGACGTAGACTTAACAGGACAAGAGAAGAAGAAAAGATTACCGACAGCAATTTAGGATGGATGATAACAAGTCATCATTTTTTCGCCGGCTGTTAAGTCGGGATTTGTTTTCGCCATTTTAATGAGACCCAAGGTCCTTGGTGATCGTATAGTAATGCTATGTAGCTTAAATTTGCCATTTATGCCCCATTAAAATTTATATATTTAGGGATTGGCTATTTATGCAAGCCCGCATTTTTTCTCTAATTTCCTCATAAATAAATCAATTTACGTATGATAACTACTACTATAGTTTACTCGTAGTCTGCATTATCAAATATGTAACTTGTAACCCTTGATAACAGTTCCCAATAAAAAACAATTAGTTACAAACAAATAACGTTTGATTACGTTTGATTTGATAGCTGACAAGACGAATTGATTAAATCATGGGTTTATTTCATTTGAATGTCTATCTGTTAAACTTATGGTTTTCGTTTTTTTTTTTTTTTATAAAACAATATTTTTTTGGCGATAATCTAATTTTGTATGTGTTCAAAATGTTAAATGTTTTTGTGTTCAGCTCCTCGTACATTTAAAAGACTTTGTAACTGCTAAGAAAAACATAAGCCAATGTTTACGACAAGTGAAGCTGTTAAAAGGTGAAATGTCAGACAGGTTTGTTGAAATAAAAAGTATACTTATTTGGTAATGTGGAAACTGAATTAATTTACATAGTGTAAATTATGTTACAGAATGACACTTTTAAGAAATAAATTTAAATTATATCAGATAACTCAGAATTTTGAATTATACTATATTAAAACAATAGTCTATATACCCACTTCAAAATTCTGAAACAAAGAGCTAGTCTTCTAGGAATAACTACTTAAATTTTCCCACAGAAACGTTTCCCGAACAAATTGGTACAATACGGTTGAAAATTACGGTTAAAGGATTTAAGAAAAGTCTTTCTTAAATTAAAATATTTTTGCCAACGCGAACTCAACAAATCTAATTCATCCGGTAAGTATAGATAATAATAGTACGCTACTTGATTAAAGAAAACCTTGACCACCTAGACAATTAAGACTAAAATTGTCGACTGCTGCCACCATTAGAGCACCATTAATGCTTAAAGGTCGACAATTAACTTCTAATGACGTTAAAGCCTCCACGATAGTTACTTAGTCTATTAAAAATTGTGGAAATTGCAACTTTTCCGCTAACGAAACTGGAAGTGCGCCGAAGGTACTGTGCGATTATGACATTGGTTCCAGTGTTACGAACACGTCTTTTGTCGGGTTACCAAATACAGAGAAACGTGGCTTTAGTGATTACAGGCTGCACCGTACACTTCAGCCTAGTGTTTCGCTTCCATGTCAATTTTCAATTGTCTGTTCTGCAGACGCGTTGTAGGTAGGTTATTAACGACTAAAGTCATGTTTGGCAAATTTTGGTAAAATATGTGTTCAACGATTTTCCATTTTTGCAGAAGAGTATCAATGACCGTAGTCATCTCCGCAAATTTTGATAAAATATGTGTTCAACGCACGTTCGCAGAAATCAGTTATTTGAGTCAATGTGAGGAAAATAAATACTAAATAAATTTTAAAGAGATTTATAGCGTTGGAGATTTTTTTTCACTGTTAGGCTACGTAGGTATTTTGATAGAAATAAAAGAAGCAAAACGCCTAAATGAAACTGGTAATCCTATCGCTTTATCCACATTTACGTGATATGAATTCGTATGAATTACTTACCAGTTACAAAATAACGGGTGTTTCAATGATTTATTCTACTAGCGTAGTGATCACCTCACTAATCCATTATGAAAAGTAATATTTAACTTGAACACTTCTTCTATGTCTATCTTATCATGGATTTTGGAATATACCATTATCCTCCTGATATTATCCCGATTGCGTCACTCCTTCGGGAAGAGCGAGAGGCCACCAGCCATCTGTGGTCTCCAGAGCTGTTTTGTATCAGAAACGGACCTCAAAATATTTTCAATTTATTTGCACATTAATTTTCTATCTCTTACCTTCAAAACTTGCGCATTCTTCATCAGCATACTCTCCCTAGGTATCCTGACCTTCTCGAAGCCCAAGAAGCCGTTGTTCGCAGTTTGGAATCCCAGCTTGGGACCGATCTCGCCCACTTTGACCCCAGGGAGGGGTTCGTGGGTTTCTGTGTCCCTGATCTGGACGAAGAAGGGATGGACGCCATAGCATTTCCCTTTTGTGTAGAGTTGAGCTACCACTATGCAGTGGTTGGTTGTGTGCCCCACTGAAATCAAATGACATAGGCTTATGTGGAGTCGAATAGTATACCATCAGAATTTTTGGAGTGTTAAGTTTCGTATAACAACTTGTCTTTGAAGACTGCCTGAAAGAGATTGCGTAGTGTGATAATTGCCTTTGGTGCATTAGCTTGCTTAAGTTGTAGGCCTTAAAGCAATAAAGATATTTCATTCATTAAATCTTAAAAGGTAATCAAAATTAGTTCAAAAAAGAACTACTGGTTCGAAAAGTTCAGTCCAGTAGTTTCTGAGATTAGTGCGTTCAAACAAACTCTTAAACAATATTCTGAATTTGGTAATAACTTACAGCCTCCAGGCCACCACTTGTAGCCAGTAATGGTAGGAGTTTCCAGGATGAATTGTTCAGTGCTGGGGTCATAGGTAGCTGTAGTCTCCAACCCTCGGAGGAATGTTCCGTGGCCAAGTTCAGTCTGTAATAATTTTTGGGTCAAATATATTTTTGATAAAAAAAAAATCGTACTTCACTTTACATCTTTAGATATAATCACAGAAGTGTGAAATTTATGTGACTGTTAAACTTGGTTCGTTTCGAAGTATGAGTAAACAAGTCAAGGATAAGAGCACAATATCGACATGTAAGACTATGTGTAAGATCCAAAAGTTTGTACCACGTATTATAACTACGTATTAAAAGCAAGCAAGTCTTTGAACAACTAAAAAATAAATTAGCATTTAAAAATCAGCCAGCAAAAAGCAGTATTTGATGGCCTCTGTGGTGCAGCGGTAGTACGCTTGTCTGTGACACCGGAGGTCCCGGGTTCGAATCCCGGTTAGGGCATGATGAGTAAAGAACTTTTTCTGACTGACCTGGGTCTTGGATGTTTATCTATATAAGTATTTATTATAAAATACAGTATCGTTGAGTTAGTATCTCGTAACACAAGTCTCGAACTTACTTCGAAGCTAACTCAATCCGTGTAATTTGTCCCGTATAAAAAAAAAGTATTAAGTTGTTGAACCCAGAAACCACATTCATATTCTTGTTTAAAATTGTTTTATCATACTTGTGCGTAAGTCCCCAATATCTGCATTGACAACGCCTTTGGCAGCCACTCGGCGAGTTGGTCGTCTGACGCCTGACCCAGAATGGTGGGAACGAACATTCCCATGTGGAGAAGGAAAGGAGACACATCCTTCACTATTGCGCTCTGGACCCGATACATGTTCGAAGGCCTGAAAACATCATGTCGTTGACAATTTTGGTTCTGGTGTTTGTCCCGGTTGTAACTTTTCTGAGTAGTGTACATATTGTAATATCTTTATCCCTTGCGGATAGAGCCAGTCTTGAAAAAACTGAAAGGCCACGTTCAGCTATTGGGCTTAATGATAGAATTGAGATTCAAATAGTGACAGGTTGATAGCCCATCGCCTAAAAAAGAATCTCAAAACAAGTATGACTTGTAACTTTTATCTATTTCTAATTATTTGCGGCTGCCATCGCCCAATTGGGTAGACTTCGCTTTCGAAAATCGATATGTAATCCGTGTCAGACAACTTTTGACCTGATAAGAATATCAACAATATAACTAACAACAATATTGTGATAAAATATATTTATCTTTGTACCTTTGGCCACTAATATTAACAACTTTGATCAGAATATCGATCATAATACTTAAAGGTTCAGGAGGACACTAAAATTATTTGGCCCATAATCGAAAATTTAGTCGGCTAGTTTTTTCATGAAATATATTGCCGTGTGGTTTCCGACACTTAGAATAGGACCACTCCATGTCTAACCCATGGATATCGTAAACGGCGAATAAGGGATATGATAAATATATAGTCCTTTCTCATGGATGTCCTAAAAGGTGACTAAGGGATAGGCTTATAAACTTGGGATTCCTCTTTTAGGCGATAGGCTAGCATCCTATCATTATTTGAATGTCAATTCCCAATTAAGCCATACAGCTGAACTTAGCCTTCTAGTCGTTTCAAGACAAGTAGTTGGCTCTGTCTAACCCGTAACGGATGAAGACGGGATCATATGTATGTATACTCTACTCCTAACTCTCTACCCGAATTTTGTTTTTTCACTTTTGATATGTCGCTAGACGAATCTTCTCTGCGAGGCAGCAAACGTCAAACGAGGAATCAAACGAGGAATGCCGTAGTGCGTTGTGTTACAGCAGCTTCATCATGATATAACCTTTGGAACTGCATTCTCTTATCGAAGATCTCTTGGGAGACCACAGAGAACTCTGTTTTTAAACTTTCTTGTAGGCATTAAACGAGTAAGATGTAAGGCTCCATAAAAACTAAGTTTACATGATTTAATCCCTTCGTTACTATTGCATAGCATACTTTGCTGTGATTGGTTGATGGTAAGTGACGTTAGAGTGGTCGCTAACCTGACAAAGTTCCTCTGTGAGCGACCTTAGTGATGTTCTAATACTTACTTGTAGGCATCGAACGAGGAATGCCGTAGCGCGTGGTCTTTCAACAGCTCTATCATGATGCAGGACTTGCGGACAGCGTTCTCGTACCGTTCTTTGTGGCTCATGTACTCTTCAGGGACTTCATCTCTGAGCTCCTTCACACTCAGTACCATTTCCTCTGCAAAATTCCATGTCATGTTATGATATATCAAATATTTCAATGTTTTTTTGTGATAACACAGGTCATCGACATATTACGTAGGTATACTAAGTTAAATATAAAGTTATACATACATAAAATCACGCCTCTTTCCCGGAGGGGTAGGCAGAGACTACCTCTTTCCACTTGCCACGATCTCTGCATACTTCTTTCGCTTCGTCCACATTCATAACTCTCTTCATACAAGCTCGGCGGTTTCGGGTACTTTTGACCTGACCCTTTACCAGGACGTCCTTAATTTGATCAAGATACGTTCGTCTAGGTCTTCCCACTCCGACCTTTCCCTCCACACTCTCCTTGTATATCTGCTATTTTATGTATGTATGTAAATATAAAGTTATATTTGATACTAGCTTCCCCCCGCGACTCCGTCCGCGCGGATGTCGGTCATCGCGTGGATGGTTTATTTCTCCATTTTGAGATGACATCTTAAAAATATCTATTGGACCCAATTACGGCTAGGCCTATTATAATTAAGGAGATCCCTCTATTGAGCTACTGCTGTTGAGTTCGCGTTCTGTAGTAAGTAGTCCGGTCAATTTAGACCAAAAAATAAGAATGAAGCTACATTAATTCCCATCAAGCTGAAAATGAGTATAATTGTTTAAAACACAATTGACAAACACAGGAAAAAACATTACCCAAGGTCAAAGGTAAGAAAATGGGACTTTCACGATTTTCTTGAAAACGGTAAGTTTTATAGGAAAATTACCTCAGACATAGATTGTAGATCATAAAGATATCTATAAAAAGGAATCAATATTTTTTTTCAATAAAGCTACCGTTTCTGAGATATTACGATGCAAAAAGTTGCAAGCGTCATAATATGCATAAGCACGTCTCGTATATACTCTATGTAGCAGTAATATAAGTAAAAATATTGTTCTGTCGGTAATTTTAACTTGAATTCAAAATATAAAATATACATAAGTATAATGAAACCCAGTCCCTTCATTTATACTGTAGTGAAACCTTGAGACAACATCTGTCTCTCTGTTTAATTGTGTACGTGGCTAGGGTCGTATAGCTGCTTTGTCTCAGAATGCTCAACACATGAAATACCGTTAGTCTTTAATAATAGTTGTCCTTGCGGGGATACCGTTGTCGGCTATGGACACCACGGCCTCCCATGCCCTAGGAGTGCCGGCCATTTAGGGCGCCATGCCGCCCTAAATTATATAATCCTCCATGCTCTTGCCACCATCCATGTTCCAGCCGTTCTAGAACCAAACGGTCTGGCTCGGGATGATGCCAAGAGACCGGATGGTATGACTTTGGTACCCTGGAGATTGGGGCGGCCTTTGGTGTGGGATGCTACTTGTGTCACTTGCGCCGTCTCATCTTCAGGTTACTAAATCTAAGGCCGTTTTGCTTCAAATGAGGCAAAAAACCTCAAAAGGCGCAAATATGTAGTTATCGGGATCAAAGTTTACATCAGATGGCAAGTGTGATAGTGATATTGAAAGGAGAGTGAACGCGGGGAACATGGTGAATGGAGCTTTGCATGCCTTTATGAGCAGTCAGAAACTATCCAAAAAGGCTCGACTGGCTGTGCACAGGGGCGTGTTGGTCCCGATATTAATGTATGGGAGTGAAAGTTGGGTATGGCAAAAGAAGCACGAAAGCAAAATAAATGCAGTGGAAATGAGAGCGTTAAGGAGTATGTTGGGTGTGAAATTGAGGGACCGGATAAGGAACAGTGTGATAAGGGAATGTTGTGATGTGAAAGAAGATGTAGTTACAGGAATAGAAAAGGGTATGTTGAGATGGTTCGGTCATGTGGACAGGATGAATGAAAACAGGTTGACTAAGCAGATATACATGGAGAGTGTGGAGGGAAAGGTCGGGGTGGGAAGACCTAGACGAACATATCTTGATCAAATTAAGGACGTCCTGGTAAAGGGTCAGGTCAAAAGTACCCGAAACCGCCGAGCTTGCATGAAGAGAGTTATGAATGTACCTAGATGAAGCAAAGGAAGTATGCAGGGATCGTCGCAAGTGGAAAGAGGTAGTCTCTGCCTACCCCTCCGGGAAAGAGGCGTGATTTTATGTATGTATGTATGTATGTAGTTATCAGTAATATCTATACTTTTGAACCTTTTGGGGTAGAAACTCTGGGACCGGGGGGCCTATCTGTCCATCAGCTTTTCCGACAATTGTCGAAAAAGCTAATTGAGGTATCTCTTGACCGGAGGGCTGGAAATTATCTGGCTTAGAGAATCAGCATTGCCATTCGAATTGGCAATGCTGCCAGCCTTCTGGGCACATTCCCGCATGTTGATGCTATGCAAGGACTGTACAATTTATAAATTAAATTTTAGTTTGTAGTCATCTTTTTTCTTTCTTTTTATAAGTGGCTTTAGTTTTAATTTGATTATTGCATTGAATTTGATAATTGTAACCTCTATTATTGTCCTAAGATGATTTTCTTCACTTAGGGTAATTCTATTTTTTTTAAATAATAAATGCGAAAGTTAGTCTTGAGTGCCACTGCGTAGTGAAAACACGTGTTTATTCTAACCTATTTCAGACTTTTTCAAGTTTAATAATAAAAATGTTAAAAAAAATGCGCTAATAGTACACTACCTCAGAGGTGGCAAGGAAACGGATGCATATTATGACGCTTGCAACTTTTTGCATCGTTATATCACAGAAACGGTAGCTTTGTTGAAAAAAAATATTGATACCTTTTTTATAGATAACTTTATCATCTACAATTTATGTCTGAGGTAATTTTCCGATTTGAAAAACTTACCGTTTTAAAGAAAATTGCGATACACCCATTTTTTACCTTTGACCGTGAGTAAATTTTTTTTTTAAACCGGAATCATGGGGGATTTTGAAATAATGCTTTTGATTGTGTTTTAAATAATTATACTCATTTTCAGCTTGATGGGAATTAATGTAGCTATGAAGTATTTTTTTCATAGTAATTAGTAGCGGCCCGCTTGTGCAGCAAACGGTTCAAGCCAAAGCCGACTTTAGGCGCTACAGGTTACGGCGCTAAATCCACTGCGGGTAACGCAACGTGTGTTCGCGGTTCTACAGAACAACGTCTATGGATACACTGAAAAATTAAGATTTTTTTTTCTTCGTATTTTTTCGGGATAAAAAGTATCCTATTTTACGCCCAGGATAATAAGGTATAATTATACCAAGGTTCATCAAAATCGAACCGTTAGTTTTCACGTGATGCCTGAACATACAGACAGACAGACAAAAATTTTTTTAATCACATATTTGTTTTTGGTATCGATCCAGTAACACCCCCTGCTATTTATTTTTTCAATATTTTCAATGTACAGAATTGACCTTTCTACAGATTTATTATATGTATAGATAATGTATGCCAATTTCCAGCATTAGGCGTTTTTAATATTTTTGAGTTACAATTCACGTTTATAATTGTTTATTTAACTGCGTAAGACGTATGTGGATTAAATTTAACAAAAGATAACAAAATCCACAACATTATTCGTCAAAAATATTCAAAAACCATTAATCGCAGCATACTACGTCAAAACAATTAATCTTAAATTACCATTTATACATTTGCAATGGTTTCATTTAAAAGTACCAGTTGTCCTGCCAATAGGTAAGCCAATTTATATTATTATTTAAGACTCCCATGTAGATTCGCTTTCATTAAAAAAAAACACATTGGATTTTGATAAAATTTCTTGGAGAATACAATTACGTTTATTTACAGTTGAGAAAACAGTAAGTCTTTTTGTTGGGTTTTCCACTATTTAAAAAGGAAACTTTATAATTTGATAATGAAGCCTCCACTTACCCACTTCTTTCCTGTCCTTAGTGGCCTGTTCCCCTCCATCTATAAGATGTACCAGTTCTTTGACGTCAAAAGTACATTTCTTCCTCTCTCTTACCAAATCCTCATTAACTTTTCCTTCAGACATCGCAACACGTCAGCTCTGAACAAACAAATATAATACACTGTAATTCCATACCGATTACAACTGATAATTATTTAATTATTAAAAGCTTTTATCAATTGTTAGATGAATATCTTTTTTTAATCCTAATGAAGTTTGTTTACATAAATTAATTTGTTTATTCTTTATTGTAACTATTACAATTTGTAAAGTAAAATAGGCAGACTTAATGCTAATAGCATTATCAGAAATCTTTTATTTTAATGCTACTGTTGTACTGATCTGTCTTTTTTTTCAAGATCATTTCAAGATCCCGCATTTATTACTTTTCGAGGTCCTCAGAAAAAGGTTATTGTAAAAACCTCAACACCAATTAGTTTTTTCAGCGTCCAAATCTTCAAAAAAGTATATTGCAAATTTTTGCAACCTGAAAATGTTCATGCCACCTATTTATTTATCCTTCATTATACAAAATACAATTTAGTACAATAGGCAGACTTAATGCTAAAAGCATTATCTAACAGGCACCATTAAGCAGAGAACCTACCAATTTACAAGCAATTTTTTTCTATCTCATAATTTTGTTTATTTATCGAAAACTTAACCTTCCTTTACAGTTATAGTTAATGTGATGCCTGATACCCTTTTCAAGCATACATGACATTGGTACAATAACCTATTTTAGTACATTTCTGCAAAGTACGTATTCCTATGTGGTCTTTATCGCTCCAATCTTCATAGTAATCGCTCTAATCGCTTCTAGACATAGCTATAAGGATACACGTACAAGCCCCTACATACCTTCGCGTTGATAAGATATGGAACCGCTTATCACCACATCAAACTTCAATGTTATATGGTAAGCGACGAATGTAATGGCAGGACCTTTGACCAAAAGGTGGTTATGTCGCTTTATTTTGCAAAAGGAAACATTATTTGTATGAACATTGAATTTAACATCACACATAAATCTTAGTTTTGTAAAATATGTTTTGGTATATACGCTATGTAATGCAAATGCCTATCCTAAAGTCTTATAGACTTTAAGACATTTTACATTTACATCAGCTATTTATAGGGCCATTATCAATTCATTTAAAATTTGCAAAGAAAATTCATACACACATACACATTACACATAGCTACGTCTATATCCCTTGCGGGCTAAACAGAGCCAAAAGTCTTGTAAAAACTGAACGGCCACGTTCAGCTGTATGGCTTTATCATGGAATTGAGATTCAAATAGTGACAGGTTGCTAGCCTAATATATACGTACGTAGTTTTTACTATAACGTTTTCATCTAATTTTATCTACAGCTTTACAACTGATGATTATCGCTAGTTTGGGTCAACTATACCAGTATTCGAGTAGCACGATTATTACCAGATATGTATGTATGGTAATAATCGTGCTATAAACTTAACATTAGTATGGATTCGGGCCCTTCGATTTCCTCTTAGTATGAAATGTAAGAAGCTTGCCCAACTAAGCCAGGCCGCTGGATAGTATTACGAAAGATATCAACATCTGATGCTTTATAGGCCTTACGTAAAACGTTATTTCCGTCTTATGTGCAACATTAACTACAGATCTTAACTTGTTCGCAGTTGCATTCGCAGTCCCTAATAGTCAGAGCCCGGGGTCCGCTTTCCGGACGACGGGTTTATTCTCTTTTAACCGTGCTGTTGTCTCGTCAATGTCTTATTGTTTTTAGAGATATTTTTATTTAGTTCTACAACCATACGATTCAACGTGGAGATCATCTAATAAATATAATTCCCATTAACCTAACCAACTTTTACGATTTTAACTGCACGTGCAGCGTATTTCATAATGCGGTAAGATCGGCTTTTGTAGACCATCTATTTCAAGTTTACTGCTAAATATTGTTATAGAACTTAAGAGGGAAATTCTTTATTTCTCTGAGTTTTTGTCTATGAAAAAGATATGCAGAGCATTACAGCATACTCTATTTAAAATATTGTTATATAATTTATCGAACTTTATGCTGTTTAATTTACCTATGCGATGGCTACATTATAAACATTAGGTACTCGTACTTTACAATTTTTTATTAACTTATTGAATTATACTATTTAGAATTATGTTTAAAAGATCTAGTTTTTCTAACATTGACTATAATTATTATTCGAATAAAATATAACAAAAAATAATTTCCATAACTTAAACCTTTCTTTTCATACTAATTTAATATACCTAAGATACGTAATAACCAGCGTATTCCGAACGAAATACCGAATCATAACTTATAGTTAATAAGATCCATCCTAAATTTCCCACGGAAGTTTACATTACAACGTATAAATATACTTTGAAAACCTTTGTCCGTATGTTCACACCTTATAATAACAAACCGTACAGAATGCCTAACTGCCTAGTCATAGTCATTACTAAACACAGACTGACGACAGACTCTAAACAATAACACAAGAGCACATCTCTATCATACAATACTCACTTATCAATTCCAATTTACACCAACGTCATCTACCGACACTAAACGGCACTAAAAAGTCGATATATCGCGGAGTAATCGAGATTGACGATAGCTCGAGATCGCTCCTACAACACTACTGAGTGTAATTCATTAGGGAATGTTATACCTCATGCTTGAATCATCGTGACGTAGAAAAAAAACGTTTACTGAATTAATTTGCGTGCCTGGTGTGAGCAAGTGAGCAAAGTCCATTGCACTTCATAATTTTATGAGGATTTCGTTAGATTCTATTATTAAGCCAAATAGCTGAACGTGAACAGCTGAATGAGCCTTTTCAAGACTATTGGCTCTGTCTACCTCGCTAGGGATATAGACGTGACTATATGTATATATTTCGTTAGATGAAGAGGGAGTGTGAATGGGACTGTTGGAGTGGGAAGGCGTAGACGAACGTACCTTGATCAAATCGGACACGTCATCTAGCTAAAGGTCAGGTCAAGAGTACCCAAAACCGATGAGCTCGCATAAAGAGAGTTCTGAATGCGAAAGAAGCAAGTTTTCCTATATGCAGTATGCAGGGATCGTGGCAAGTGAAAAGATATAGGCTCTGCCTACTCCTCCGGGAAAAAGGCGTAATTGATGTATGTATGTATGTATGTCCTTCGATAGAGCAGTGTGTTGTTTTTTTTTTAATTGTTTTACTAACTTTTAATCGCCTGCCGCTCTATTCTTTTTAAGTTGTCATAAACAAACAAATCTGTATTTCATAATAAATTTTATTACGTACTTTGAAATAAAAAATACTTTGTCCTTCAAAGTATAGACTTAAAACATAAAATAAATCTTTTAAATAGGTTTGAATAAATAAAAAACGGGTGTATAAAAATAACAAATTTATTTATACATCACTAGTAAAAATTAGTCTTAATACCATCACAGTTTTTGATTTAAAATAGAACACAGATTAAACACAAAATTAAAGGTTTTACACCATAGAGTTTGGAATATTATAAATAGAAGAGATAGTGATAAATCATTTTTATTATATTACAGTGTCTAGTTTGAGATTCTTTTGTCAACAAGGAGCTGTGGTTCCTCTTTTATACCACGAAGTTTTCAACTATCGAAACGTTTCTTTATTATTAACATAGCTAATGAACAAATTATTATGTATATCATAGCTTTCCCTGCATGAAAGGCTTGAGATACTTGTGGAAGCTATCGTTAACGGGCTGCGCGTTGAGCGGACTCTTCAGAGCCTCCTCCATCAGTCTCTCATACACACGACCGTCGTATGAACCCAGAGTTGAACATAACATCTGGAAAAATAGACTATGTAAACCTTAATCTTAATTTAAAAAATATAACTCTCAATT
This sequence comes from Amyelois transitella, assembly GCF_032362555.1. Classification (NCBI taxonomy): domain Eukaryota; kingdom Metazoa; phylum Arthropoda; class Insecta; order Lepidoptera; family Pyralidae; genus Amyelois; species Amyelois transitella. The sequence goes on along the minus strand of NC_083506.1, from coordinate 2,289,722 downwards.
AAAACTTTAATTAGTTGCATCTCTCCTAAGACTACGACCCAGAACTATAAGTTAGGTAATTAAACCGATGACACAAGATTCCCGACTGGCCGCCATTGCTCTGTTGATAGAGAAACCTTACCTAGATTGGATCATGATAGTCGCACTTGACGAAGATGCTTATTCCCTTAGTCGCCTCCTACAAACTTCACGAAATAAAGATGAGGAGGTATTTTACCTAAGTTGTGAGAATCACACGACTGGTGTTATAAATATGTATAACACCTCTTTCCCGGAGTGGCAGGCAGGGACTACATCTTTCCAGAAATCATGATTCCTGCTTACTTCTTTTGCTTTACCCACATTCATCAATCATCACGTTATGATGATGTTTCACAACTCACATCGTCAGTAATGTCAAAGGCATCCACCAACCCCACAGCATTAGGTCGCATCTGAGTCAGCAGGTCTTCGTACCAGGCTTGCAGCCTGTCCACGTCGCCACTTGTTATGTTAGTGTACTGAAATAAAAAATACAAAAACGGTTATTTATAATTATATCAACTTGCAATTCACTTTATACATACATAAATTCACGTCTATATCCCATGCGGGGTACAAGCCAACAGTCTTAAAAACACTGATTGACCACGTTCAGCTGTTTGGCTTAATGGCAGAATTGAGATTCAAATGGTGACAAGTTGCTAGCCCATCGCCTAAAAGAAGTATCTCAAGTTTATAAGCCTATCCCTTAGTCGCTTTTCAATCCATGGGAATGAGATTTCCATGAGAGATGAGGAATGAGATTCACTTTATAGTATATGATATATTGGAGATAAATATTTGCAATAATTTGTTTGAGTGGAAAAAATAAAGGATAAGTCCGTCATAAAGGATAAATTTCTTTTGAACAATGTCATTTCTGCACTTTTCTTTAAGTAACTATGTAGGTACATTTAAATAAATGTGATTCTGACATTATTATCAGATCTGAATTTTATATAAAATAATAAAAATCATTTATTTCAGGTTTAAAAACCTATATAGTGTTAGTGACAGAACATAATTATTAATTTGAACATAATTATTAATTTTATGTTCGATTTCCGAAACAGTTATCCAAAAGAAAATGGTACTTTTTAAGTAATGTATACCCCATGGAAATCGAAATAACATAAGACAAAAGAAATGCTAGTTGTGAAGGTGTCATAAAAATCTCAGATATGACAACAAGGTGTAAGATGACAACATAATGTGTAACAGTAATTAGTTGCGATGTCACTTTTTCCAGTTTTTACAACTTTTAATAACTTATTCCGAATATTTAAGCGTTAAGACATACCCGGAGTAAGTCATTAAGTTTCTTCAAAGCCCAATAAACTGCATACAACTCCACTAGGAGCAAGAGTACTGGCTTCAGACAAGATGATACAGTGTCAGCTATCTTCCTCATCTCCTCGTGAAAGGTAGAGATGATGATCACTCTGCAATGGGCCTGGAAACAATGAAAGCATATATGGCCTATAGATTAAGACCGTTATTTAGACTTATCTAGCCTGGCGGAAGATCCTTCCTTTGGTGGCGGTCGAGCCGAATTATCGCTCCCGCTACACATAGGTACATTATCATCAATCTCCCATTATTTACCTAAGTAGATGGAAAGATAGATAAAACTCTTTATTGTACCATAAGAGTTAAACATACAAAACAGCAGAAACCAGACAGATATGGTACAAAAGCGGACATATCGCTGATGCAATCTCTTCCAGTCAACCTTTGTTGCAACACGAGTAAACCGTCTTGAACCGCAGTCCATGAGTAAGTCACTGTACTCCTGGCGTTTTCGATTGCGTCCTCACCCCTCTGACGAGTGAACTGAATAATCCAGTAGTGGGTATGCATACATACATACATATGATCACGTCTATATCCCTTGCGGGGTAGACAGAGCCAACAGTCTTGAAAAGACTGAATGGCCACGTTCAGCTATTTGGCTTAATGATAGAACCGAGATTCAAATAGTGACAGGTTGCTAGCCCATCGCCTAAAAGAGGAATCCTAAGTTTATAAGCCTATCCCTTAGTCGCCTTTTACGACATCCATGGGAAAGAGATGGAGTGGTCCTATTCTTTTTTGTAATAGTGCCGGGAACCACACGGCACGTACGAGTGGGTATGTACGGTATTTATAACTTTGTTTACTGGAATACAAAATCAAGCTTGTATAGCTCATAGGTGAAGTCATTAGCTCTTGTCAAATGAACCGAAATAAACGCGAGAAAGGACGAAATATATAGCTAGCGAAGTACAAAGGTATGATTAGTAATTAAATACTTATTAAGATTTACCTCAGCTGCAGTTACCAGCTGAATGGAGGTGAGGTTCCAGGCGTCCTCATAGCACATGCCAGATGACATACGTTTCTTGATGCTCTCCACGCAGGATGACACGTTTCTACAATCACAAAAAAAAAATCAAATGTACTTTAAAAACAAACCAAATGATTTGTGTACAAAATTTAAAAAAAAAGTTAATCTGTGGAAATAATAAATATTTAATTTGAAGAAGTCGAAATGAGCCGCATACCAAATTAAAATGAGATGAAGAGTGAACCTGTTCTGTCGCTGTTTCGCTTTTTATTATGACGTGAAACGGGATAGCGCTAGTTTTTCGCCCGATAAAAACTGCTGCTCTGTCTGCTGAAACCACACGCTAGATTACTCACCTCATAGCAACAATTTCTAAACCATTTATGATCCCTTCCACGGAATTTTCCCATTTATTTGTGTTTGTCTGAGCGCTCTTGAAGTAAGCTACTGTCGGTGTCAATTCCTGCGTGTTCATTGTTTGCCAGGACTTCACCAAAAACCTTGAATTAAAGTAGGTAATCTAAATTAACTCATTTATAACTTTGTTATTTTGAAGCACACACTATTACATACAAATTTGGATATAAATTTTGAATAATAAATTTAAAATTTATCGTAATTATTTTAATAGCTACCTACATTAGTACAATTATTCCCTTTCATCACTACACAGCATTATTCTCAACTCGAAAGTTGTCTCTACTTTCTCCATAACAACTCGGTTTCGCTACATATTTTTGCCGTGTGGTTCCCGGCACCAATAAAAAAAAGAATAGGACCACTCCATCTCGTTCCCGTGGATTTATACGCGTAATTATATGTATGTATGTATGTTCTGAAGCGAACATACACTACTGTTTAATTTAAAATGAACGTGGCCTTTCAGTCTTAATGCGAGACTATTGTTTCTGCTACCCGGTAAGGGTTAAATACCTGATTGTATATACTTACTTACGTAGATATGTATGACGCTTCAAATGCTCACAACGAACTCATCCTACTTGCCTGGCAGTCTGAAGGAGCAGAACAGTATTCTCGCCCTCATAAGTGCAAGCAGCGGTTACCAGGCCGTAAGTGACCGGGAGGCTTGAAGACTTCATGTAGCCGTGACCTCCGCACGCCAGCCGACAGCTTTCCACGTAACTTGCCGTATCTGATGTGCTTATCGCTTTCAGGCAGCAAGCTAGCGCGTGCAACTATGGAACAGATGAGCTTATTTGAGCAAATTGGCAACATATATACATACAAATAATCACCTATGTATCCCTTGCATGGTAGACAAAGCCAACAGTCTTCAAAAGACTGATAGGCCACGTTCAGCTGTTTGGCTTAATGATAGAATTGAGATTCAAATACTGACAGGTTGCTAGCCTATCGCCTAAAGAGGAATCCCAAGTTTATAAGCCTATCTCTTAGTTACCTTTGAGGACATCCATGGGAGAGAGACCCCATCTATTCTTTTTTCTATTGGTGCCGGGTACCGGTACCACACGGCACCAGTGTGTTTTATCATTAATTTACCTCTGACAATCTATCCAAGTTTCCATCATTCAACTGCTTCGTGATGTCGTGAAAGGTTTCCCATAATTTGATCCCAGTTATCCTCTGGGCGTGACTGGCCGCTATGCCGATAAATATCTTGTGTTGTTGCGTCAGATAGTCCAAGATTTGAACTTCTGGTTCACTGAAAAATTAATAATTTTTTTCCATCTATTTTCCCATCATTCCAACTACCTACATTCACAGCTCTTTGTTTAGTATTAGCAGAATTAGAGATCCGCCAAGAACACTATTTTTTAAATATATATATCTATAAATAAGTCTCGGTTACATCCTCACCACTCTAGTGAGGAGCCCAGGGCAGGCCCTTTGGCATACATACGTACATATTGTCACGTCTATATCCCCATGCGGGGTAGACAGAGCCAACAGTCTCCAAACGACTGAAAGGCCACGTTCAGCTGTTTGGCTATTGAATTTCAAATAGTGACAGGTTGCAAGCCATGTAATGGTTCTAATCTTAAGGGCCGGATAACACTAGGCACGATACGGCGATATTTAGGCTCTTTATCATGGATTCAGGATTGGGTGTGTGTGAGTCAGATTTTTACAGTAGAAATTTGTCAATATACTAGCTGTTAAATATTTTGAACAAAGCCAGGAGGAAGAACAAATATTTTGAACAACACTCATCACTGTCAGTATCAACGTGTACTTATCTAAACACTAACTGACTGGAAAGATAAAAAAAAATGAGACACCAGAAACCAGCAATTGCTAAAAATCTTTCTTTGTAAATTGTGAACCCGCCAAGAAGTGTGTAGTACGAGTATGTAATAAATACCGACCACTCTTTGATCTGCGACTGTCTCCTTACAGCAGAGTACCGCGTGGCTATAGTGACGGCTTTAGACAAGTAGTTGACGCTGTCGAACACGATGACCACTCGAACAAAAACCATAGCACCATAGTTCAGCTTGCTGTGACGGGACCTCACGTACGTACCGTCCTGAAATGATATCGATATTAAACCATGCATTACATATTCATTACTTCAAGTCCATCCTATGACATACATAGGCCATGCGTTAAAGCCTGTCTCCAGCCTCTCAACCCACGTGAATTCCAAGGGGACTTTGGAGATGTGACCACGATCCATAGGATCGGATAAGTTATGCCCCCTGATACATATAAAATCGTGGTTACACATACATACATAAAATCACGCCTCTTTCCCGGAGGGGTAGGCAGAGACTACCTCTTTCCACTTGCCACGATCTCTACATAGTTCCTTCGCTTCATCCACATTCATAACTCTCTTCATGCAAGCTCGGCGGTTTCGGGTATTTTTGACCTGACCATTTTTGTTACACATACAGTTACCTGAATTTGCAGGTTTCCTCACGATGTTCTTCCTCGCCATAAGAACATCCAAAGACTACATGGCCACTAAAAGATTTGAACGTGTGCATTAAGTTTTCTTTTAGTTGCTAAACGATTAGACACACGTTCAATGCAGTGCAGTTATAACTTACCTCTAAAACTTGAGCATGTTTCATAAACATCTGGTTCCTGGGTATCCGGACATTATCCAGCCCGAGAAAGCCATTGTTGACCGCATTCAGACCCAACTTTACGCCTATATCGCCGACCTTAATCCCTGGTAAGGGCATGTGGGTTTCTTCTTCTCTGAAATCCAAAATTTCCTACTGACATTGTTTAACGAGCGTCGGTGTTCGAATCGGTAAGTTGCCCGGTTAAAATGCGTGATGCTTAAAAAGGCACAAGTTCGAATCCAACCTCGATCATATACAAATAACTATTTTCGAAATTAATGTGCTTTAGTTACATATACGGCTGCTCTTACGGTGAGGGAAAACATCGTGAGGAAACCTGCACATTCAGCCAACTGAATGTGTTACCGTGATCAATCCAATACGGTCAAGTTTACCTGCAAAGGTTGCTAAGGTCAGATGGAAGTCGCACTGTGTAAAAACCTGACTTACCCAATCCAAGATCCAGTGTCAAAGGCATACTCCTCTCCAGATGATGAGGACCGACCTAAAGTCAGGAAGAAGAATATTGTTTAACTATACGCTGTACTCGTATCATAGATTTCGGAACTACTAATAATAAGACTATAGAAGTGGTAAATGTAATGATGTACGTCATCGTTGCATTTACCAGTACTTACTTTTTTTCTAAGTTTCTATTACATACATACATATAATCACATCTATATCCCTTACGGGGTAGACAGAGCCAACAGTCTTGAAAAGACTGATAGGCCACGTTCAGCTATTTGACTTTAAGATAGAAGTTTCTTTTGACTAACCTAATCTGTACCATGAAAGAGTGGATGCCATGGCACTCTCCTTTAGTGTATAGCTGTGCTACGACAATACAGTAGTTGGCAGTGTGTCCCACTAAAAAAAATATAAATTTAGAAAAAAATACATTCATGAATTCAGGGTGTTGATGTGCATTCAAAGACTTAACAAATGCATTGTCTTCTTCTTTTAAATTAATGTAACGGTTCGGTAGAACCGTTTGTAGGTCTAATGACTGTCGCGATGTATACATAGATTATTCTTCTGTTTCAGACTCCAATACGATTAGTGCATCAAGGTTCGATCCCTGATCATGTATAACAAACTTCTGGCTATGTCTTGGATGCTATAAGTACTTTATATTAAACGGAAACAGTTATGGATTTGGCTCACTCTGTTCTCTAGATGTGCGAATTATGTTCTTACTTACAGCCCCCTGGCCACCACTTGTATGAGGAGAGTGTGGGTGTGTTGAGGACAAACTCCTTGGTGTCGGAGTCGTACGTAGCCGTGGTCTCCAGTCCTCGAATAAATGTCCCGTGGCCTAACTCCGTCTGCAATACCGTAAATAGTTTCATTAGTTCCCTCATCATCCCCCTGGTGTTAGACTCGGTTGCGGCCTCACCTATCTGAAGAAGACCTTTTTACCAGGATTTTTACAGAAAGCGTCTCCCGTCTGACCTTCAAAACCTTAAGAAGAACCTAACCATATTGAAGCATGGTTGAACATTCAATTGCCTGAATGTGGAGGATTCTCAATGTATTCCCTCACCGTAAGAGAGGATTTCCCGAAATTTCTACGTGGACAGAAATAATTGTGATTTATAGTTTAAAGCGAGTGGAACCACTGGCGTTTTAAGTATATAAAATAACACTACAACTGACGATTACTGTACACAATTATAACCAAACGTACTTGAGCATAGCTACCAATGATGCTGCAGTTCCATGCTCTTGGCATCCAGTCCATCTGCTGCTCCTCCGTGGCTTGAGACATGATGGCCGGCATGAACATTATGTAGTGCAGCACCAATGCCGACCCATCCCGCAGAGTGGACGTCTGCAGGAGCGAGGAGATCACGTCCCTGGATGTAGATTTATTAATTTTAGTACCCTGTTAATTTTTTCCTAACTGTATTAGGAGGGCAATATTAAAATATATCGAGTTAAAAAAAATCTCTTCGTTTTAGACCGTATACAGCTTGAATTGTCCTTTTTTGTAGAATGAAAATATGTAGTTTCTATGACTGATGCTGTTCCCCAGAGCAGTAGACCCTACGACATTAAACTATCAAAATAATTAAAATATACTAGCTTATCCAATCCCAAACCTATCTCTTAGTCGCCTTCTACGGCATCCATTGGATATATATTAAGAGGTTCTATTCTAAAATGCTGGTAACCACAAGGCAAACAAGGTACCTGTAATCCTCGATACTGCTCTTGCCCTCTGCCTGCATCTCCCGGACTATGTCGAAGGCAACCACTGACTTCCTGATGCCGTTCTCGTAAACCTCCCTGTTGCTGAGGTAGTCCTCCGGCACGTCTTCTTGGAACAAGTGGTTTCTGCTTAACATCCTCCGCGCTGAAAATCTTGCTCGTTATAACTAGGTAGCCTTTCTTGCTCGTTATAACTAGGTAGCCTTTCTTTCTCGTTATAACTAGGTAGCCTTTCTTGCTCGTCATAACTAGCTTTTTATATACATACATACATATATATATAATATGTATATTATCATCGTCGACAATAAGTCGTCCCCATCCGTAACGGTGACAACCAACTGGGGCTAACAGTTTTTGTTAAATAAACTATTTTGTACTAACAGAAGCGGGCACTCTGTCCGTCTTACCTACGGGTATTGACTATTGGTTTATGTAGTTAAAAAAAAAAGAGCAAATATGGTATGTCTGAAATGTCTATTGTATATGTAAATATTGTTCAGATTTCAGTTTGTACCTATAATTTTCATAAGATGTGTTATACCTACTTATTATTAACAATTATAAAAAATATTGCATGCCCGAATGGGCAAACTGTTGTTACTATTAAATGTATTTCCATGTCTACAGATAAGATAAGCTTCTACAGGTAAGCAATAAATATGTATTTTTAAGTTTGAGTTAAAAATCTCTTATAACTTAAAACCTGTGTTTTTAATGTTTTTCAGGAAAGAGAAAATACAAAACCACACATCCTTACAAAGTTTCGTACCTATTTATAATATTGGTAAGAAGTAGGATGGTACAAATACATATGGTTAGGTAAAAAATCGTAGCGTAAAGTTAAGTAATGATAAGAAAAAAATCATATCTTTGCTAATTTTTCAGAAATTGCTGAATTTTTAAAAAGTCTTCTTTATCATCTCTTATAAATATAACAAACTAAGTATACAAACTATTAAAAAAAATATTATTATAAAAGTAATTTACATCAACCGACTTCAAAAGAAGAAGTGACCCTGAAATCGAAATAATTATTTGAAACAGATTTAATAGTGTTATTTAGACAGTTACCTACTCTTATCAAAAACCAAAACAGCTTTTCATCAGTACACTGCCCAAGTACCTACCTACCTACTTTCAAAGTCCAAGCATCAATAGTGACAGGTCACTCACCCCTCTCTCTGCGCTTCGAAGTTTTCTCCGAAGATCCATCAATTACTGTTGTCAACTCCTTAACATCAAACGTACACTTATTTCTTTCGTTCTGCAAATCTTTATTTACTTCAGTCATAGTTTTAAACGACGCGACTGCTCGGGTGCGACAAACATTCACTACTGGTATTTTAGTCATTATGAAAATTATGCGAGTCAACAGCTTAGGACTAGTGCACACTCAACCACTTCCATTGCATATGTTGTATATGCAGGTCAGTGCATTATCAAGTGAATGCACGGATTAAGTCAGTCGGCCCTTCATTATTTTGTTTTAGACAACCATGCATAGCTACGGCCTGTATCATTTACCTATACAGAGTCGTCTATTATCCGCCAGAGATGATAGGGTTTTGTCGATCTTGTGAAAACTTTGCCTGAAACTGAAACAGGAAAAGGCGGGCGCCACTATTAAGTGACCTAAAGAGTTTTTCACACAAGTAACTAACTAGGTAACTAAACGTTTTGCAAGTCATGAGAAAATCATAATTTATTCAACATGGAAGGTGAAGATAAAGGGCAAAAGATAAAAAAAAATTTAGGACAAAATAAATTAATTGCAATTGTGTGCGATATGTTAGTATGTTGAAGTCGTAAAAGGCGACTAAGGGATAGGCTTATTATTATACTTGGGATTCTACTTTTAGGCGATGTAAGTAGCACTAGCAACCTGTCACTAATGAATCTCAATTCTATCATTGAGCCAAACAGCGTAACGTGGCCTTTCAGTTTTTTTAGGACTGTCGGCTCTGTCTGCCCCGCAAGGGATATGGACGTGATTATATGTTATGTGTATATTTGTAATAACACACCAACTTTTTACCTGCGGCTTCGTCCACGTGTACCTATTTCTAAATAGAAGCCTAGTCTGACCTATTTTGGTGCTTAATTGACCAGAGGCTTAGCTAAGTCATGATTGCCTTACAAATAGGCCCACCTTTTTTGAACGGATTTTATTTGAATATTTAGGTGGGAAGGCAATAAAATTTAAATTTTGGAATACTAAGTAAACAACATAATTTATTCATGAATCTACGATCTGTTTACAATTAAGCATGACCTGACTTTCAAACTCTAGTTAGTAGAATATACCGAAATAGTATAGTAGGTACCTACTTAGTGGTATTTATAATACTGATAGCATCCATGCTTATAGGTACCCGAAGATAATTTACATATGTATCTTCTAGTTGTTGCGTCTAGTCTCTCGATTCCCAACTTTGAAGAAAATCGAGGTAGGTAGTTTGAGATACGTACCTATAGCATTATTTCCATGAAAATGCAGTTAAGTAATACATTCATATAATCATGTCTATATCCGTTGCAGGGTAGACAGAGCCAACATTCTTGAAGACTGATAGGTCACTTTTGGCTTAATGATAGAACTAAAATACAGTAAAATAATATTATTATATTTTATAATAAATTCTTAATTTTTCACTCAATCAATTCAAATTCAATCTTGACGATGAAAAAAAAACAAAATGGAAAATTAAGGAAGCATAATAAATAACTTGCTATTTTTACCTTAATTGACCTTGATTGTTTACCTTAATTTCAGCACTGAAAGAAACCTTTAAGGTACAAACTCTTCATACACGAAAATCTATAATTTAAACCTCTTTAATCAATATCATATTCACACCAGTCTGATCTAGAAAAAAAGCATCGAAAAAAAAAACAACTAAATGGTTTTATAACATTTATTGGACCATAACTCTAGTTCACTTCTTGGCGGTGACGGCTGCCTCGTCTTCCCTGGCGAAGGTCTGCAGTAGCTCTTCCTTCTTGGCGGCGATGCGCTCCTCGCGGCGCTTGCGGGCCTCCTTCACCTTGTTACGGCGGGCTTCGGCTTGGTCACTGCGTGAACAAATATTCTTTTTTAGCACAAAATGGTAATCTTAAAAAAAATTTTAAGATTTAAAAAGAGTTTATGAAAGAAAAGAACCAATAACTAAAACAATGGGTGTTTGCAATCTTGATTAACATTAACATTAACATAATATATAAAATCACACTCCTTTCTTTAGGAGCAGGCAGAGAATACATCCTTCCACTTGCTACCATCCTTGCATACTTCTTTCCCTTCATCCTTCATTCCAGCTCAATTGTTTAAACCAGACCATTTGCCAGGACATGCCCGATTGATCAAGTAACAGTACCGTTTAAGACTCTCCACCTTGCCTTTCTTACATTTATTCTCTCCGCATTATCAACCCATGCACAATAAGCATTCCTATTTCTATTCCTCTCACTTATATTTTTTTTTGCCAACTGACACTGAGCACGAGTTGATAAATTGCAATCTTACCTAAGCATTTTAGTCCTAGCCTTCTCAGCCTTCTTTCTGTGGATGTACTCCATCAGAACACGCTTGTTCTTGAACACATTACCCTTCGCCTTCATGTACAGGGCGTGGTACAGATGCCTGTCGATCTTCTTGGCGGTTCTGTACTTGAGGAGCAACTTACGAAGCACCCTTTGCCGTTGAACCCAGAGTTCCTGGAAATTATAAATAACCAATGAATATTTAAAATATTCTAATGTTAATGAGTCCCAAGTGAGTGGCGATTGTGGTAAAACTATTGGGTGAAGGAACAACTTTTGGGAGCTGAGATGGTCGCTATGGGAATACATTTTGATGGTTCCTGGTTAATTCCTATACCTGATTTGTACATTTGTAAACAGCATTGTGAATAGATGAAAAGATTGTAGAGTAATCATGCAATGCATGCAATAAAAAATAACACGACAATATCTCACCTTTTGTGGCATACGAGCATTTGCAGTACCTCTCCTTTTACCAAAGCCACAGTGACGACCTTTTCTCCTGGCCTCAGTGTTCTTACGGACACGGGCACGCGAGTGGACTGCTACGGGTTTCTTGATGACAAGACCATCCTTGATCATCTTCCGGATGTTCTGTCCTGAAATTGGTAATCACATTTGATTTAAAAATAAACCATGAATGATATCTTAATCTGGATTTCTTAGGATTCTTGGGCGTAAAATTATTATCAAAGTGAGAAATATCATCAGGAAAACATTCAATCGCCAATTGAGCCATTGTTGTTGTATTGGTTGGGTAGGTACTTACTGGAATTTGTGTTAGCGATTTCGCTGATTTCATTTGGATCTAACCACACCTTCTTTTTGCCGCATCGCATAACAGAGGCGGCAAGCCTCTTCTGTAACTTTAGGGAACTGAAAATATAGAAAAAGAAGAGATGACCACATGGTTTCTACCCGTGCCGATAACACATTTTTTCACATTATCAAAAGTACACCCCATCAATGTTTATTTATAAACTATATAACAAGCACGTATCGGACTTCTTTTTTAACACATTTATGCTCATAAAAAATGGATAATTAATATTTTTCGATAGAACTAACCTCATCGTGACACGGTGAGATCCAACGCATACAAGAAAGAAATATGGCGGAAAATGCAGTGTTGCCAGTAAATTTGGTTGTATGCGCAATATACTTCAAGTTTAGTCATGTCGCGCCTCCATTCCATTCCATCATTCATGTCACTATCATTTACTTATTTACGTTTTCCATTGGCGAATAAGGGTCTTTGTCATTATTGTCATTGTCATCAACTGATCCGACGTGTCAAGTCGTGATGAGTTCTTCAGATCAGAGGATCTGACGAGATTTTATTTGTAAATTTATAGTTCACTATTGTCAGCGAAAGTATTTGTCTTTATCGCAGAATAAAAATTTACTCCTTTTTGTAAAATATGAGCGCTAAAGTGAACCCTGATTTACAAAGAGAAAGGGATAAATGTACTTTCAATGTGACTGAATTGACTAATTTAATAGATGGAGGTGTTCAAAATACTGAAGAACGAAAAAGACAAGGTAACAATTTATGTTGTAAATTATTCCTTTTTTATTTTAATTTACGTGACGAATAAATAATTTTCGCTTTTTACAATTAATTATTTGTGAGATGCTTAGTTTCTTTACTTAACGCAATCACCCTTTTTTAAATAAACAAATTACTTTCCAAGTTGTTCTACTTTTATAACTTTGGTAAGTACTTACATACTGATTAGTACTCTACCTAATATCTATTTGCTCATTACATAGTTTTACTGTTTTACTGAACGTGGCTTATTGGTCTTTTTGAAAATATTGGCTCTGTCTGTCTTGGAAGAAAATTTTTTACCTATTATTTTATTTTGATAAACATACATTTTTAATTTATTTACATTCATTGCTGTGGTCAAAATATTATTATTTTGCTTACAAACAAAAATCCATTCTGACTATCTACTCTCAATATAGATGTGTTTAAAAACAGCTATTTATCTATCATTGTGGTACTTAGTATTGTTTGTTTCTGTTCAAAGTTCAGAGGCTATCAAGTTTTGATTGATGACACCCCACTTGTATAGTGGGCACAGAAATCTCTACACCTATTAATGTTGAGTATGATAGCACCTATCATTAGTTACTTCCATATTATTTGGGTCAAATTTAATTATAAAGCCACTGTACAGTGATAAGCTACATTGGATAGTTACTATTCTCTTTGTAGTTGCAGCTACAGATTTAATGTAATAATTTTAATTCATTTATTGTCCAATCAATCACCCTATTTTCTCTGGCTGTATACATTCATACATATAATCACGTCTATATCCCTTGCGGGGTAGACAGAGCCAACAGTCTTGAAAAGACTGAATGGCCACGTTCAGCTATTTGGCCTAATGATAGAACTGAGACTCAAATAGTGACAGGTTGCTAGCCCATCGCCTAAAAAAGAATCTCAAGTTTGTAAGCCTATCCCTTAGTCGCCTTTTACGACATCCATGGGAAAGAGATGGAGTGGTCTATTCTTTTTTGTATGCACGATATGTATGCACTCTGGCTGTATGTATGCACTTATTTGGGAAAGTTGTGGTTGAATTGTGTTCCTGTTTGAAATAATGTAAAAAGGGTTTTCTGTAGATGTTTTACATCTATAAATGCTACCTGTGCGAAACTGGGGCGGGTTGATTGTATACAATAATTAACTATAACATATAAATCAATTTTTATTAATGGTGTGATAGGTCCAAGTCAGGCAGAAAATGTATAACTTATTTTTTTTACCCAACAGAAGACCTTCTGCTAAAAGAAGGTATCCACATTGAAGAAGTTCCATCGGAATACCTCAGTCACAAGGAGAAATATGAGCTGGCTGTTAAGAAAGCATGTTTACTGTTCAAAGTTATACGGAGGATGCAGGAGGAAGAAAATACTGGAATGGAAAATTATAGGTAACTTTAACTCAACTTCCTACCCCATTTTCCTCACACACATATAGAGTAGCAGCCGTGTGGTTCCCGACACCAATACAAAAAAGAATAGGACCACTCCATCTCTTTCCCATGGTTGTCGTAAATGGCGACTAAGGTATAGGTTTACAAACTTGGGATTATAGCTGAATGTTGCCATTCAGTCTTTTCAAGACTGGCGGCTCTGTCTATCCCGCAAGGGATATAGACGTGACTATATGTATGTATGTACATGTAGAGTATGAAGATGGTGCTATGTCGTGCCCGTGGATTAGCGAAAAACCTGAGGAACTAGACAGTCCTTGATATTTTAGGACTAGTTTTCACCCGCAGCTTCGCCTACGCGTATTTAGCGCCACCTGCAAAAGAATACAGGTTTTTCGCTAATCCACGGGGACTATAGTTTTTACCGGGATGAAAGATTGCCTATGTCCTTTTCCAAACTCTCAATTATATATATGCGAAATTTCAAGAAGATTGGTACAATTGATAACGAGTGAAGAGGTAACAAACATTTAACTTATTTATAACAGGGAGTTACTCCTGAAGTAACTTTCAGGAGTAACAAGACATAACTGTCTCTCTCCATTTCACATACATACATATACTTAAAGTATTTATTCCTTACGGGAAATACAGACTCAATAGTCTCGCGAAGAATGTATGGGTTAAAGGCTCACATATCATCAAAATCGATCAAACAATTTATAAGTTTTTTCTTAATTTAAAAAATCAATATTAAAAAACTTTTTAACCTCCTTCAAAAACAAGACTCAGGTTGACTTTATGTATGTTCATATATGTTTGTCTGCGATTATGGCGCGTTTCACTACACCTATTCTGATGCGGTTTTCAGGAAAGTGTTTGTTTGGAGATTTTGAAATTTGACCGACCCCAAAAAAGTACGATTTTCGTCAGAGGCGTTTCTCGTTATATTACAAAAGTAATTCTCTAAATGTTCTCAGTAAGAATTCTCAGGAAAGTTTGAAGTAATCAGTTGCTAATTGGCTGCGGTTTTTAAAAGATGGTTACCCACTTAACGGATAATGTTGTCAATGTTGTCGTATTTCATTTGCGCATAAATTAAAGATGCCAATCATGATTAATTTTACATAGTAATTAATTTGGTTTACCTTGAACTTAATTTGGTAATGTTAATATGGATAATAAGCCGAGAAGATTTGACTGTTGATCTTCTCAGCTCAAAATAGGGCTGAGTAGATGAGCCTTTTGATCTCATCACGGGAATGTCGTGGAAGACGACTAAATGGCGAAATCACTGAACTACATACAATCTGTTGAGTTTATGTTAAATTTAGTGTATTCATCTAAGTTCAAACTCCTTAACTTTGTTACAGATCTGTACTTGGCGGCAACCTGGGCTCCGCCATCCTTGCAGATGGGTCTCCGCTGACCCTCCATTACGTGATGTTCATACCCACCATACTGGGGCAGGCGACAGTAGAACAACAGGCCTATTGGATCGGTAGGGCTTTTAATTTGGACATCATCGGTACTTATGCTCAGGTAGGTGGTTAATTTGTCCATTAGAATAATAGGTACATATATTCCTAACTAGCTTTTACGCACAGCTTCGTCCGCTTGAATTAAGCGCCGTCTCCAAAAAGCGAAGAATTTAATGTCATGTAAGAAAATGCGACGAAGTTATCAACCTCCTATAAAAAGTTACGAATTAAAAACTCCATCTACAAAATGTGACGAATTTAGCGCCACTTACAAAAGAATACAGGATTTTTGCAAATCCACATAGTTTTTACCGGAAGGTAATAGACTGCTAATTGGCACCATCTCTCGCACAGTTTTTTGCAAATCCACATACCTAGTTTTTATCGGAATGTAATAAACTGCTAATTGGCACCATCTCTCCTCTTAAATTAACTTAGAAGTTTTTCATTGGATGAAACATTTATCTATACTTAATATCATTTTTCTTTGCCTTGTTTGTTAAAGAAGGGAATTGAGATTGAAAGAAAAATTTCAAATTTTCTAAATTATTTTATTGTTCCAAATAGAAACATTACCTATTACTTAAATTAAATTTTTATTATCAGTCGATTCGAGTTGTTATTAAACTGGTGGTAAAAAAATTGAACGTGGCCTTACAGTCCTTTCGAAACTATTGGCTCTGTCTACCCCGCAAGGGATATAAACGTGACTATTTTCATTTATTTATGTACACAAAATTATAAACGGGAGCATTTAATACAGTAATTGTATTACAAAGGTGCTACTTATCATATTTGTAAGTATGTATTTATAATAAAATTTTCTTACAGACTGAATTGGGCCATGGAACATTTATCCGCGGACTAGAAACGACCGCCACATACGACCCGAGCACCAAGGAATTTGTACTGCACAGCCCTACACTCACTTCTTACAAATGGTGGCCCGGCGGGCGTGAGTATGCTTTTTATGTGCCTACTTACTTTTTGAACAGTTATTCGGAATCAAAAATAAAAAATGCCGATACTCTCATGAGATCTCTTTTTCCACAACCTTTCTTTTTCAAGAACAATCTTTATTTTTTTTGTATCTATATAGTGAAGACCATAAATACTGCTTCTTTTCCGAAGGTATGAGCGATGACTACATCTTTTACGTTGACGATTGTTGAGAATAAAGTACATTAAAAAGTTACATACTTAAAGCTCATAAAATGATGAATTTTATTTTCCTAAAAAGAGGCGTAAATTCGACTAAGGGACAGGCTTATAAACTTGGTATTCCTCTTGTACGCGATGGGCTAGCAACCTGTCACAATTCGCATCTCAATTCCATCCATAAAGCTATACCGCTGAACGTGGCCTTTCAGTCTTTTCGAGACTGTCGGCTTTGTCTACCCCGCAAGGGATATAGACTGTTACACTTTTAGAAATAACACTATATTGTCAATCTAGATAGATAGATAGATAAAACTCTATATTGCACCATAAGAGAAAACATACAAAACAACACAAAGCAGATATAGATGGTACAAAGGCGGACTTGTCGCTAAAGCAATCTCTTCCAGTCAACCTTTGGGTGGAAGGAAACCAAACAGGATTAAGTTTTACGAATGTAATCGTTTGCTGACCCAAATAAATACATATAAAAATATTTATGTGTGTTTATTTTCCAACAGTTGCTCACACGGCCAACTACTGCATCGTGATGGCTCAGCTATACACCAAGGGGCAATGCCACGGCCTCCACCCATTCATTGTCCAGCTTCGTGATGAGGAAACCCACATGCCACTCAAGGGTATCAAGATTGGGGAGATTGGTGTCAAATTAGGCATGAACGGGACCAACAACGGCTTCTTAGGCTTTGAACACGTGAGGATACCGAGGGAAAACATGCTGATGAAGAATTCTAAGGTTCTTGAAGTAAGTGTAGATGTTGAGTTGAATTTTTAAGAAGAACGTGAATGGTATAAAACCTGGGATGCTATGAAACTCATTTGTTTAAGCCTGTTCAAATTACATAACATTTATGTATGTATGTTATCACGTCTTTATCCGTTACGGGGTAGACAGCCAACATCATCAATTCAATCAATTCTTCAATAAAATTCAATCAAGAAGATGATTTCAGTGTGTAAAGATGAGGGTAAGAGTTAAAGTTCTTGTTTATTTAGAACGTGACAAGCTATAATGCTGATATCACTCATTATTTACTAAACGTATCTAATCACCAATGATTGATGTTAATAATAATTTTATCGAGTTATCTAATGCCCTCTGTTTAGGTATATGTATGTCGACATTTATTTCTTCACTAGCTTTTACCCGCGGCTCCGTAGGCTTCTTGTAGGCGATTGACGTCAATTCCATGGGAAGAGTACTTAACCCGTATTAAGATCTAAGTACATGTTCTGTCTACTGTTCAAAATATTTGTACGAACCGCTGCTAACTGTAGCGGTTCGTACAAATATTTTAATGGTTTTCTTAGTGTATTATATAAGCGGGAAAGTTCTCAATTTAGGTACATTAGACAGACAGAAATTGAATTCGTTTTCTTTTAAGTTAATACTATCTTGTTTAAATTTATACCAATTTATTCTAAACGGAGATAGATACATCGATTCGTATTCTTGAAATCGAATAGCTCCTATACCTACGGTGATAGCGCGTCATACATAGATCCGATCACGATTCCATTTTTCATGTTTTCAGATATGGAATCGTAAAAATTCAAAAAAAGAATCTCCGCTTTTTGTGTAAAATAAAACTATTTAAATTTTTTGTCGAGTCACTGGCCAACTAATTGAGATTTCGAAAGTTTATGAACTAAACGGACACGGTTTGTGATGCTTTTGAGCATTTCGGTCATCGCATGTTTTTTTATTGTTTATTTTTAACGATAATATTATTTTGTAAAATATTTCTGTGAGAGTAGGATAAAACGATAACTATGACGTAGGTGTGAACAAAATAGGTAAGCCATAAAAGGTATACATTTGACATTTCACAGAGATCAAGTTATATTTTAGACTGTAGGAGGCAAAGCATCTACCTGCATTTAAATTCTTGATACAAATTTCAGCATACATTTTTCACACTGAAGCAGATTTTCTAAATAAATAAAAGAGGCCATTTGATTGACTGATTAGACACTGTAATTTGACATTAATTTTCTTTGTAACTATGACCTTGCGATGATAATTTCCGGAAATTCCCGCGGTGTAACGGTATTTTTCATTTGCCATATAATATGATGAAAAATCTTCATGAACAATATGATGATAAATTAATTCATCAACAACGGTGCTTAAAATACGCGAGCGGAGCCGCGGGGTAATAAGATAATTAATTTGAATAATTCATTAATTAAAATAATCTTTTTCTCTCTATCATTTTTTGTATTGGTGCCGTGTGGTTCCCGGCACCAATACAAAAAAGAATAGGACCACTCCATCTCTTTCCCATGGATGTCGTAAAAGGCGACTAAGGGATAGGCTTACAAACTTGGGATTCTCTTTTAGGCGATGGGCTAGCAACCTGTCACTATTTGAATCTCAATTCTATCATTAAGCCAAATAGCCGAACGTGGACATTCAGTATTTTCAAGACAGTTGGCTCTGTCTACCCCGCAAGGGATAAAGACGTGACCATATGTACCTATGTGTATGTATGTATTTCTCTCTTCGCAGGACGGCACGTACGTCCACTCTCTAAGTTCAAAACTGACGTACGGCACAATGATGTTCGTTCGTGTCGTTTTGGTGACGGACATGTGCAACTACATGGCCAAGGCGGTCACCATAGCCACCAGATACTCCGCAGTGAGGAGGCAATCTCAGCCCAAGCCGGAGTAAGTGCTACATACATTAGTTTTAGTGCCAACCTATGCTCGGACGGCGGAAAACATCGTAAGGAAACCTGCGTATGCGTGATCCAATATGGGTAAGGTTCCACTGCAAAGGTTGATGGGAGGGTCGCTTCGTGTAAAAACCTGATTCACCCAATTCGGTATCATGGTGAATTGAATATTCTATTATCCGCAAACTCAGCCTAAACTCCAGTAATAGTATTTTGGCAGGAAAATGTTAAACATCATTGGCAGGCCAATAAAATAATAAATCCAATTCACGCTATTATACAATTAGAACGCTTTATACCAGAATATGTATCCTAATAGAAAAATACTTACACACCTAATAGAAATTCTGTGGTAATTACACTACGCATAAACGGGTGTGATAACTGAATTTATTATGAGATTACCTATAACCTTTTAGAAACACCGTTATGAACATCTTGTTATTATTCTTCACACAAACAAATCAACCAATGGTAATTTACATAACAGTTATTATCAAAATTTACCGTGCGCTAGAATAGAAGCCGTTGTAATATAATGTCAGTACATACATTTTTGCAAATTTTAAACAAAAGCTCTATGAATCATAATCTGTACAATTGATCTCCCTTTATAAACGGTACTTCCTCGAAATCTTCTTCGTCCTGACTTTAGTCCCGGTTGTATTCTCACCACTCTGGAGAGGAGCCCGGGGTATGCCTTTGACCATGGATCTTGGATTGGGCGAGTCAGGTGAGATCCTTCCCCGAAATGATTAGACACAAAGATCGGTTAATTATGAATTGAATCACACTTGTATCTGAGCTCGACCTTTAGTGTTCAATCCATTGATAAATATATGTAACGATATTTTCTTGAGACTGAGGACGATACACTTTGAATGACTCTTATTCTAAATAACATTTGTTGAAAATTTTGAAACGGTACTTTCACTGTAATAATACGCTTCTTGGGTTCAAATAGCAATTTTTAGTCGTTTCAATTTTACGTTACAGATTTTACTAAATAAGGATTTTACTATCGCTATGAGTTCTCTTTCTCTCTCATTTTCGCACATTTCCAGTTGCACCCTCCACTATAATGCTTCAGGACTTTGAGTCCGCTTTCCAACATTTTTCTTTCCACTTTCTCCGAATTTCGGCGTCTTCAGTTTTCAAACACGCCTTATTGCGTCGGATACTTTAGTTATTCGACCACCGACTCTCAAATGGCCATCCTTTATCAGTTAAAACTTTTTGACAGCGAACCGGAGCCTCAAATCCTGGACTACGTGACGCAACAGCACAAGCTCATGATTGGTATTTCTACAGTACACGCCTTCCGCCTCAGCGCCAATTGGCTGTGGCATATGTACAACAACGTTATTGCCGAGTTGGACACTGGTGACTTGGAGAGGCTGCCAGAGGTAAGGAAATAGGCATGGCGAATGATTTTGAAATCCTCTTCCGTAATGTGGATACTAACTATTTACTAAAAAACCTTTATTTCAGTAATAAAATAAAGTTTAGCAAATTTTAAAGCTATTTTTCAAATATTATTTGAATAGCGCACAAAAACAGTACGCAACTGTCATGGCGTCGGCTATGACGTCACGTTTAGGTAAACACGTCAATGTCATTGCATTGTTCAATTCAATTCATATGTGCATTGAAGGAAACAAACATATTTCGTGTGTTAAAAATGAATTCTAAAGTTTATAAGTGGTGTGCAGTACCTCAGTGCAAAAATACATCCATAAAAACACCCAACAAGGTGTCTGTACATGTTCCAAACAAAAAAATAATGAGAGTTAAATGGTTAAAGCTCGCACGGCGAGACCCGAACGACGTAATCACGAATTCGCCACTTTATTTCTGTGAGGACCACTTTGATGTGAGTATATTTATTTATCATTATATTGATAGGTTTTAAACTCAAAATGTTTGTTTGACGTGAAAAAGTTCACATATCCAGGCTATGGAAGTAATTGAGGTTATGTTTGTTTTGGTTTAGATTATCAACATCATCATTCTTACTATCAATTTTAATTATTTACTTTTCATTTTTCAGTTACCTAATGATATGGAAAATTACTTGCAATATCATGTGATGGGGTCCGTATCACAAGTACGAATGATACCAGGATGTATGCCCAAAAAATTTATATGCCAATCAGACAGGAAAACTCGAACATCTGAGACAACAGAGCGACCCTACATTGCTAAAAAACGAAAGATGATGATTCTTGAAGAGTGTGAAAGGAAATTAGAAGAAAAAGATACAGTTACAAAACAGGTGCTTCGCGCTTCAAAAATAAACAATGATATTTGACAATGAGTTTTATTAGTATGACTAACGTGACCATTTTATTTTTGCGTCAGAGCGGGACGCTTACGGAATTTTGTATATAAGTAAATAAAAAAATATAATACATAAGTCAATTATAAATAATTATCTATACATATAATAAAACAGTAAAAATATTTTGTCTGTACATTTAGTATTTTTGACTGACTGTACTCGTCAGCGAGATTTGAGTGCAATGTTGATATCAAATAAGTATAAAAATTTGGTTTGTTTGCAAAAGCGGGACTTTTTTGCTCTCGCTGGGGACAGCGGGACAGACAGCCTGAAAGCGGGACAATCCCGCCGAAAGCGGGACGTATGGTCACTTTAAGTATGACTAACCTATTTTCAATGTGATTTGACAAGTTCAAAGTAAAAATAACCTATGAAAGTGAAAGTAAAATAAAATAAAATAAGGAGGTTTTCACGTTTCTAAACTCAGACGAGCAAAATTCTTTATTATTTGCGAGGAAATCTCCCAACATCATTATGTCAATCCTTGGCAAATTTGAGTCGTTTGCCTTAAGAAAGTTCCATTGTTTTAGAGTCGAGTTAAGACGACAATTCTCACTTATACTAATAAAAAGACAATCCAAATGCGATGCGTACTAAAGAAAAAGTCAGCTGAACTTACAATACAACAACAAAACACAACAGTAGTGAGTGAAGTAAAGTTTGTTTACATTACCGTGACGTCATGCGCTGTGATTGGTGTTTCGGTTAACATGGCCGATTGCAGTATTTTACCCTTTTATTTTGTTAAAAATATGCATAATTTGAATAATTTCATTAAAACTGGATACTATATTAGAATCCTTTAGTTATTTTCTTTACGCAATCCATTCATCCACCGATTTTTTTAACCCTGTCGCCATGCCTATTGCACCAGTAGTTTTATAAGCCTCTGCTGCCTTCCAGATACCAATGTGATCTTTCAGCTTACCTCCAAAGACCACTTATATGTATATAGTATAGGCTTTAGAATCAATAGTCACGTAATCACTGAGTTGTACAATTCCGACAGCGTATTGTCGGTGTTAGCGTATTGTCTGTAGGCCCCTCGAACCTAATTTGTTGAAAAATGTCAGTTGCACTCACTCTTCCATTTTGCAAAAATAATCATGTTATCATTAAAAAGTAGGTACATAGGTACAAACCGGCAGTTACACAGTTCTTGGTGCCTGAAAGCCGTGACGACATCAGATGCGGCTGAATGCGTGGAGCGTTGCCGGATATCGTGCGGCGGTCACGGCTACATGCTATCGTCTAGATACCTATGTGCTCTTTTATCTTACCAGCAAAAGCTACTCAGTCCCCCTTTTTTCCGCAAATTAACGACCCTTACAACCTTGCTTATTGTCGTCATGACAATAAGCGACAAAAACAGCGAAATTAAAAAAAAGATATGATAATATTATATAGGGAAAGGTCGGAGTGGGAAGACCTAGACGAACGTATCTTGATCAAATTAAGGACGTCCTGGTAAAGGGTAAGATCAAAAGTACCCGAAACCGCCTTTATATTATTAATAATAGCGAAATTCCGCCAGTTACACGCCCTATCTTGCTGCCTGAAAGCCGTGACGACAGCAGACGCGGCTGAATGGTGGAGCGTTGCCGGCTGTCGTGCGGCGGCCACGGCTACATGCTGTCGTCTAAATACCTATGGGATGTTTTGTTTTACCAGCATAGGCTACTCAATCCCCCTTTTTTCGCAAATTACAACCTTGCTTATTGTCGTAATGACAATAAGCGACAATAACAGCGAAATTCCGACAGTTACACGCCCTATCGTGCTGCCTGAAAGCCGTGACGACATCAGACGCAGCTACATCCTGTCGTCTAAATACCTATGTGCTCTTTTATCTTACCTGCAAAAGCTACTCAAACCCCCTTTATTCAAAAAATTTACGACCTTAACATTTTTATGTTGTGTGATGACTATAGTTTATGTAATTTTTTATATAACTTACAAAAATCCAATTTTCACATCTAGACGATACTTGCTTATAATCGTCGTACGTAATGACAATAACAGCGAAATTCCGCCAGTTACACGCCCTATCGTGCTGCCTGAAAGCCGTGACGACAGCAGACGCGGCTGAATGCGTGGAGCGTTGCCGGCTGTCGTGCGGCGGCCACGGTTACATGCTGTCGTCTAAATACCTATGGGATCTTTTGTTTTACCAGCATAGGCTACTCAATCCCCCTTTTTTCGCAAATTACAACCTTGCTTATTGTCGTAATGACAATAAGCGACAATAACAGCGAAATTCCGACAGTTACACGCCCTATCGTGCTGCCTGAAAGCCGTGACGACATCAGACGCAGCTACATCCTGTCGTCTAAATACCTATGTGCTCTTTTATCTTACCTGCAAAAGCTACTCAAACCCCCTTTATTCAAAAAATTTACGACCTTAACATTTTTATGTTGTGTGATGACTATAGTTTATGTAATTTTTTATATAACTTACAAAAATCCAATTTTCACATCTAGACGATACTTGCTTATAATCGTCGTACGTAATGACAATAACAGCGAAATTCCACCAGTTACACGCCCTATCTTGCTGTCTGAAAGCCGTTACGACATCAGACGCGGCTGAATGCGTGGAGCGTTGCCGGCTGTCGTGCGGCGGCCACGGCTACATGCTGTCGTCTATATACCTATGGGATACTAGGCTTCTCAATCCCCCCTTTTTACCGCAAAATAACGATCCTTACAACCTTGCTTATTCTCGTAATGACAATAACAGCGAAATTCCGACAGTTACACGCCCTATCATGCTGCCTGAAAGCCGTGACGACAGCAGACGCGGCTGAATGCGTGGAGCGTTGCCGGCTGTCGTGCGGCGGCCACGGCTACATGCTGTCGTCGAGCCTCCCCACCACTTACGGACTCGTCACTGCCGCGTGTACCTATGAGGGGGAGAATACTGTGCTGTTACTGCAGACTGCCAGGTAATATGATCTACGAGTATAGGATACAGGTTCAAATCCTACCGCAGCCTTGTACCTAATAATCACTTTTTTCTGAGTTATGTACTTACATTAGTTTTAGTGCTAACCGGTGAGGGAGAACTTCGTTAGGAAACCTGCACATTCAGGCAACTGGAATTTTAACTACCAATATGGGTTATGGGTTAGGTTACCCTACGAAGGTTGCGGAGGTCAAACGATAGTCGCTTCGTGTAAAAACTTGACTCATCCATCCATGATCATAGTCAAAGACGCACCCGGGAACTTCTCCAGAGAAGTGTGACTCACAGAGCCAGCAGTCTTGAAGACTGATAAGACTTTCAGCTTTTAGGCTTAGAATTGAGATTCAAATAGTGATAGGTGACTAACCCATCGCCTAAAAAAAGCAATCCCAACTTTATCACCCAATTCTTTAATCGTATTTTACGACCTCCATGATGAAAAAATATAGTGGTCCAATTCTTTTTTGTATTGGTGCCGGGAACCACACGGCACATTTACGTTTTATAATCATTTACAGGTATCTAGTGGAAGCGTGGCAGCGGTTCACAAAACCACATTTACGTTTTATAATCGTTTACAGGTATTTGGTAAAGGCGTGGCAGCAAGCGATGGGGGGTAACGCTTTGACCCCGACCGTGTCGTACATATCAGAGGTGAGCACGGGCCGCCGTTCCCCGCCCTGGGACAATTCCGTCCAGGGGGTCATACACGGGTTCCACAGGGTGGCAGCCGGGTAAATATTATCTGTTTTTTTTTTTTATTTTAGTACTAGCATTCACCCACTCGCTCGAATTTAGCGCCAGCTACAAAAGAATTGCAGGTTTTTTGAAAATCCCGAACTATAGATTTTTTTAACGGAATGAAAGGTATCTTGATTAAATTAAGGACGTCCTGGTAAAGCGTCAGGTAAAAAGTACCCGAAACCGCCGAGCTTGCATGAAGAGAGTTATGAATGTGGATGAAGCGAAAGAAGTATGCAGAGATCGTGGCAAGTGGAAAGAGTCTCTGCCTACCACTCCGGGAAAGAGGCGTGATTTTTATGTATGTATGTATGAAAGGTATCTCTATGTTCTTAATTATATGTATGTACCCGAAATTTTAAATAGATTGGTTAAATAGATAACGCGTGAAGAGTCAACAAACAAACTTGCTTATTGCATTTATAATATTATTTGGGATATTTGTCCATACGCTGATGCCATTTTCTGCGGAAAATCAAAATTTTAATTTTAGCTATTAAAATTTTGAATTAATTTAATTTTCAGTAAAATCGGTATGTGCGTGGCCAACATCGAGAAACGCCAGAAATCCGGCTTGTGTTATGAGGACGCATGGAACATGACTTCGGTCCAACTCGCTAGCGCTTCGGAGGTATACCTAAATTATTTAATTATAACTATCTTTTGATGTACTTGCAACAACCCATCTGTAGTCCATATCTTAAGACATTGAAAAAAAAATATACTTATTAAAAAAAAATTAAGTAGCAAACATAATTTATTGTGATATCCGTTATTTCATTTTGTTTTTCTCAAGACTATAAATTTGTTTTAAAATGTATTTCTGTGCTGTGTGGTTTCCGGGACTTTAGAATAGGCCCACTGCATATCTTTCCTATGGACGTCGTAAAAGCCGACTAAGGTATAGGCTTTTAAACTTAGGTTTTCCCTTTTAGGCGATGGGCTAGAAATAAGAATATCAAGTTAGCAAACTTGAGATTCTTCTTGAAGGCGGCTTTTCTCTTAGTCGCCTTTTACGACATCCATGGGTAAGATGTGGAGTGGTCCTATTCCAGTGAATAAATATGATTTACTAATTAATTAATTTTTTATTTTAATTCTCATTTCAGTCCCATTGCCGCGCTATACTTCTCTCCACGTATTATTCTGAAACTGAAAAACTGGCGTCCAAAGTTACTCCCGCGCTGAAAACAGTCTTGCTGCAGTTGGTAGACCTTTACGTGGTCTATTGGGCGTTACAGAGAGTCGGCGACTTGTTGAGAGTGAGTTTGTTTTTTTTTAAAGTAATACTGTACATGCAATAGTCGGTGGTCGAACTGTTATGATAATAAATAAATAATAAATATATACGGGACAAATTACACAATGTACAAAATGCATGATGGGAGGCACAGGTTAAATCATTTATTGTCATTTATTCATATACCACTTACTCTTTTCTGATTTAAGTAAATTATTTTAGTCGTAACTGACGCTTTTACGGTGAGAGAAAACGTCGTGAGGAAACCAGCACATTCGGATTAGATATAGGTACATACATATAGTCACGTCTAAAACCGTCGGCTCTGTCTACCCCGTATATAGATAGAAATAATAATACTCTTTATTGCACATAAAATTGTAACAATAGATATATCCTAAGCTTATGTTAAGGTAATATACAAAAGGCCTTATTGCATTATACAATTTCTTCTTAACAACCACAAGATATAAAGACTTGATATAGATGTATGTTTGTAAATCATTTAAGTTATAAATATACAGGGTGACATTTAAAACAACTGCATCCTTTTAAACATAGACTATACCCATGCTTCTGAGCTGTCTGAGCCTATTTTTATTTAAATTAAACGTCATCATTTTCACATTTAAAAAACCCTCAAAAACTACGCCACACGCTTTATTAAAGACCAATACTACAAAAAGAAATTAAAACTAAACATGTAAATAAATGTCTGAAAAATAAATTATTTTTCTAGTATCAAAATCAAGTAAAGTACAGAGTTGTCGACATCGCTGAGCTGAAATAATTGTGTCGTTGACCTCTGAATCTTACGCGTCGCTTTTCCGCCGGCCGGGGTGATATGACGTATTTAGAATCGTGGATTTTGATACTTTTATTTTTTTCGTACTTTCTGAAATATGAACCGATATTTTTCTTTTAACGTTTTTAAATATCCTTTATCGATGAGTACACTTAACAGTTAAATTTATGCAGTTGAATTAAAAGTCACCCTGTATATATTTAATGTGTATCTTACACTTGTACAGTTCACGTCAATATCGGAGAGAGACATCGAGCAACTTCAGAATTGGTACGAGGACCTGCTGACCAGACTCCGCCCCAATGCTGTGGGGCTTGTTGATGCATTCGACTTCAGAGATGAGGTGATAATATGATTATTCAATACCGATGCCCTAGTTTTTGGTTTAAATTGATAGATATATAATGAAAAGTACTAGGGACTCATTGTGTCTCAGAAGATAGATCTGTAAAGTACTAGGAACTCATTTTAAAATACTTTATTGCACAAAGTAAAAATACCTATCAATAGTACAAAAAGTTCACTGAAGAAGCTAACCCCTTTTTAGTGAACTTTTGTTGCGAACGAAGTCACGCGCAATAGCTGGTATTTTAAATAAAATATAAGTCGAATTCCAAAACGGTATTATTATGTGAGATTAAGTCCAAATTAATGTGTTAGATGCACGCAAAACGCGATTAGGTAGTTGTTTAGATTGATGAGTTGGTTTCACATACCAGACTCTGTATTTGTCTAACTTTAATATAAATGTCTAATGAGTTCGTCTATGTTCCAGATTCTACATTCAGCACTTGGTTCGTACGACGGTCGTGTGTATGAAAGACTGATGGAAGAGGCTCTGAAGAGTCCGCTCAACGCGCAGCCCGTCAACGATAGCTTCCACAAGTATCTCAAGCCTTTCATGCAGGGAAAACTGTAATACGACATAACGCAAGCTTAAATAACACTCAATATAAGGATCATTCCATAGATCGCCAACTGTATGTTTAGGGATGTAACCATTGATCGAGTACAAATTTATCGATGTTTGTCATAAGACTTCAAAGCTTCAATTCACTTTGAAATGTGGTTGCTGATACTTGTAGCAACCGTATTGCATCGAAAATTAAGGTACGAATTTGATTACTTTGCGATTAGTCAAAATAATGGGTTTCTCCATTCATAACAAAGCAGGTTGTATGCTAACGCAAGTGAGATTGATAATCTTGCTGAGCATCACCGGTACCGGTTGCAAGAACATTGTATTGTATACTCAAATAACCATACCCTACAGTAGGATACAGTTTAAAAATTGTTTTCCTTAATTGTGTCAAAACACAAGTTTTATATCACAAAAAATATCATTAATTTAGCTAGAATAGCTTAGATTCGAAATCAAATCTTTTTTGCGCGTAAGACGTATCCAAAAGTTAAAACGAATCTTTATTATTTTTAATGTTATAATGTATGGTGGATGTAAATAGGATATATAAGATTTTAACTTTTATACACTGTTAGACAGTAAACAGGGATAATTATGAATTTAATGGTGATTGGTTAATTATTTATTTTATCAACTTCGTAAAGTTTAATGATATTAGTTATATCTATGGTGGTGGAAGTCACACATTCCATTGAAGAGCAAAACAATGTCCACAGTATTACCCTTGAAATGTTATATCGTGAGATTGAGTGGATGGATATAATGAAATAAATTTTTATATATTGTTTATTCGTTGTTTCCGTCTATCCTCCCTGTTGTGAAAAGGTGGACTGTATGATAAAATTAAATAAAATTAGATATTAAAATGAAAAATGATAAAACTTGTGAACAGTCGAATTGGTAACTTTATTGACATTAGTGACAGAAATCAAAATATAAAAGAAAACATTAGGTTTACAAAAAAGGTTGTCATATAAATAGTTCACAACATCCTCCCGCCCTTAAATTAATTTAATCAATTTAACGACGGGACGACGGAGCAAACCTCCTGATGTCTGCACATCTACCACTCTGACCACCCCATCTCTACCGGGATAGATTTTAGTAACGCGGCCACGCGGCTATGTCTTCCGTGGTAGATTACCATCTGCTATTATTACAACGTCATCGATATCAATATGTTCATCCTTGTTTCTTTCTCGTAGCTGCAATGTAGGAAGTACTTCACGCACCCATCTGTTCCAAAAATGGTCCGCTAATTGTAAGGCCTTTTTCCACTCTGAGCGACCCGCAAATGTATTTTCATTAAAAGTTGCAGTCGGAAGGCACTCTACGGATGATGTTCCTATTAGGAAATGAAAAGGAGTTAGAGTTGTCGGATCATCAGGGTCGGTAGATACATGGGCTAACGGTCGAGAATTCACAATAGCTTCGGCTTCAGCTAATAAAGTTATAAAAGTTTCTTTTTTGGGAGATCTTTCTTTTAAAGTAGCATTTTAAGCAATTTTGACAGTGCGTACTAGTCTTTCCCAACAACCGCCAAACGTTGGTGCTGCAGCGGGAATAAAACTCCATTTTATACCTTTAGAGGCTGCAAAATCTTCAACAGAGTTCGAATAGAACTCTTGTAATATTCGGTTAGCGCCAACAAAGGCAGTTCCGTTGTCCGAAAAAATAGTATGAGGCACTCCGCGACGTGCTATAAACCTCCTTAAAGCCATTATTGCTGAGTCTGATGATAGGCTGTGAACTATTTCAAGGTGAAGCGCTCTGCATGTAAGACAAGTAAGAAGTGCTACATAGCGCTTTTCGTGACGACGTCCTATGGTAACAGTGATGGGTCCAAAGTAGTCAATACCAGTGTAAGTAAAAGGTCGCTGATGATGTGCGAGCCTTTGTGGTGGAAGGTCTCCCATTATTGGGTTCATTGGTTGAGCTTTTCTGATCCTGCAGAGAATACATTTGTTCACAATAGATCTG
The DNA here is from genome assembly GCF_032362555.1 of Amyelois transitella. Lineage (NCBI taxonomy): Eukaryota > Metazoa > Arthropoda > Insecta > Lepidoptera > Pyralidae > Amyelois > Amyelois transitella. The sequence continues at coordinate 2,259,274 of NC_083506.1, read as the reverse complement.
ATCGTGTTCCGAAGTCCAACAATCCAAAATCTCTGACGAATTTCGTTAATAACCAGAGCATTATTTGCGTGAACGGCTTTTTCATGATAAGACTGGATCAATAAGCGTACTGCAGGGTGATGACCATCGAGTAAAACTGGAGAACGAGTTTCAGGGTCAATGCCTTCAGCGGCTTTGATTCTACCGGACATATGAAGTAATCGTCCTTTCAACACAGGCGACATTTTCTTCAAGCGACTGCGACGTGTCAGCGGCAGCGAATTGGAAATAGCATATAGTTCTTCAGCAAAACAATCCATTTGAGCGCGTTGCAAAATGTGCCTTTCTGCGGCTTTTATATGATCTGCAGTTAAAGGTGGCAAAGCGGTAGTTGTGGCTGAAGAAAATCGCAGAACTTTTGTAATTTTGGAATTTTGCCGGCAAGCCAAAAAATTTCTAAAATATTCTGCAGCTTGGTGAGCTCGTGCTGTAGCACGTAATAAACGTAACCAGTTGCTAAAACGATTGATATCTGCTGTAACTGGTTGTGGTAATGATATTAAAGCGACAACTGCAATTGATTCAGCAGGTTGTGATTTAAGTTCACTAGAATTTGGAGGAAATTTGGTTGGCTTTGAAGGCCAATTCTCTGGTGAGTCAAGTAAAAATGATGGTCCAGTAAACCATCTATGACTAGAATCAAAATTAATATGTTCCGAACGTGTTATATCATCCGCTACGTTGAACTCGCTCGGTACCCACTGCCAGTTCTCTATGTTAGAGTTCTCACAAATTTCCGCGACGCGGTGGGCTACGAACGGTTTGAATGAGCGTGCGTCACTTCGCAGCCATCCAAGAACGATCATCGAATCTGTCCAGTAATAAATGTTGTCAGGTTTTTTGCGATGACCTTCCTGGATAGCTAAAGCGAGACGGGAACCTATTAAAGCAGCTTGCAACTCAAGTCTTGGAATAGATGTCGGCTTTAATGGTGAAACGCGGGCCTTACTACATATCAAAGCTACTTTAATGGTTTCGTTTTTGTATTTAAATCTCCAATATGCTACACAAGCGTAAGCTTGCTCACTGGCATCAACAAAGATATGAAGATCTCTCTGAAGTGGCTCAGAACCTTCAGCGGAGGCGTACCAACGTGGTATCTTAATAGTTACTGCGTTGGTAAGCTCCCGATACCAGGCGGTCCATTTATTGACCTCGGAGGTAGGAAGATAAGTATCCCAATCAATACCAGATCTCCAAGTTTGTTGAAATAATATGCGTCCTTTTACTACAATAGGACCAAGCAACCCTAAGGGGTCATATACTTTCATCAGCATAGAAAGAACTTCGCGTTTTGTCAAAGTGATTGGGAAGCAGAAACCTGGATCTCTAAAACCTAATTGGTCTACGCTAGGATTCCACTCTACGCCTAATACTTTGACATCACAAGAAACACTCGAATTAACATCCAACATCTGAGCAGCTTGTAAATTTGTATTTACCATATTTAAGGCTGCGCGATCATTGGATGTCCATCCTCGCATCTCCATGCAAGCCGCGCTGTGAATATTTACGATATCATGAGCAAGTTGTGCTGCTTCAGTTATAGAATCTAATGAACCGACATAATCGTCCATGTAATGATCGTATAAAATGGCATCTACAGCTTTAGGATACTTCTCCGCGAAAGATTTAGCATTCTTGTTCTTAACAAATTGTGCAATAAAAGGTGAACAAGAAGCACCAAATATTACGGTTGACATTCGATATTCTTTGATTGTTAATTGTGAACTAGAATCAGATGAAGATGGTTTCCACAAAAAACGCAGCGCATCTCTGTCTTTTTTTCTTACGCGAATTTGAGAAAACATCTCTTTTATGTCAGCAATTAATGCTATTCGTCCTTCACGGAAACGAAATAAAATATTTAATAAAGATTTTAACAAGTCAGGCCCAGGAATAAGTAAACTGTTTAAGTTGATTCCTTCACTCTTAGCGGCTGCATCGAGCACAACGCGTAATTTATGTTTTTGTGGGTGGTAAATACCGAAGTGTGGTAAGTAAAACTTGATGGATGGATCTACTCGTACGTCTTGACTCTTATATTGTTTATGATAAGAATCAGGATCACACTCTTCAGCATACTCTTTTGTTAACATATTGTTGATGAATGTTTCATACGCCATTGAAAAGGTTGTGCTACGCTGCATTCGCTTCTCTAAAGATAGGAAACGTGACAACGCTTGTGGGTAACTATCAGGTACATTAAGAATGTCATCACGCCAAGGTAAACCTACCTCAAACCGTCCGGAAGGCAAGCGTTTCGCAGTCTTTTCCAAAATATGTATTGCACGTATATCTTGCTTACTATGTATAGTGTCTTGTTTTGAAATACCGATAGAATCTAATTTGTATTGATTTTTGATAATGAAATCTAATTCTTCGTTTTTGCTAGACTTTGTTGACCAAGATAAATTGTTAACAAATTCGACTAGTTTTGTTTCACTCAACGCTACGCCGTACAACGTCCATCCCAAAGCTGTCAAACAAGCTACTGGTTCATTATGTTTGCCCTTACGAATCTCCCGCGTAATTGACAAATACCAGTGTTCAGCACCTATAAGAATGGAGGGCGTTGCAATAGCACCTTCATATGGCAAAATGTCGAGTAAGTCAACTAAATGTTCATAAGATGCAATATTGTCTCTATGAAGTGTCTGTGGACTCAGAGATAAACCTGACATAGCTCTTGCATTTTTTATTAGAAATGTGTCATGTGTGTACCTGCCTTTAATTTTAAAATCAACAAATGAAATGGTTTTGTTTGTGCTGAGTCCACCTATACCATTCACGGTGATGTTTTGTGTGGGTCCTGTGGCACCTATAGCCGTGGCTATGTCAGCTTCAATTATCGTCGCAGTACTTCCGTCATCAAGAAGAGCATAGACGTCACGGCTGCCGGCAGGGCCCGTTACAGTCACTGGAACAATTTTTAGGAGGGCTCTTGAGCATTGAGGTAGTTTAGAATTATTATTAATTCGTTGCATTATATTCCAAACAGTAACTGAAGAATTGGAATCAGATTGACTTGTGGATTGCACATTTCTTTGGGGCTGAATGTACGTCATTCCGTGTAATAACGGATTGTGCCGAAATTTACAACCGTCGATACCACAACAAGGGGTGTTACAAGTTTTCCATAAATGACGATTCGATTTCAAACACCTGTAACATACTCTTGCCTCTCGAAGCCAACGCCATCTGTCCTCAACTAGTAGTGACTTGAAATCAGAACAGGACTTTATGTTATGTGCTTTTTTACAATAAACACATTCTATTTTTTTTAGATTTGACGTCTTACTATCGGATGCAACATGAATATTTTCTCGTTTAGAATCTTTTTGGAAAAATGTCGGTTGAGCTAGAACTAACTCGGGAGACAAACTGAACTTGGTAAACTGTTGATATTCTTTAACTAAAAATTGAGATAAAACCTCTAGTTTCGGTTTACTTGTTTGTTCTTGGGCAGCGAAATCTGACCACCTAAGTTTCATGACAGGGTTTAGTTTTCCCAAAATAGCATGGAATAATTCGGGAGCATACAGATATTCTACTTGGTTCAATAATTTAATATTGGAAACTGCATTACGTACTCGATTGGCGAGATTTCCTAATTCCTTTAAATCGTTACCCAGACGCGGTAGACTTTTTAATGCCGCTGTTTCCTTGAGAACCACCACCTCCGGCCGTGCAAAGTTCTCTTCGAGAGCTGCGACGATTAATTCAGGGTCTTCACCGCAAACTAAGATCGATGCCACAGCTTCACGTGCCGGGCCTCTGATGGCGTGCTGCAGTCGGTTAATGTTCTCTGCATTTGTAAAATAAGGCTTTGTTAAATTATAAATACGTTTAAACTGAGTCCAGTCAAGACAATTACCATAAAATGGTATTAAATTTGTTTTACACTGTTTTTCTTGACTGGTTGCAATTGCTTTTGCAGCGGCGGCCGTATTGGCAACCGCCTTTAGTAAAATATCAGTAGGATTATTATTTTGTGAGGTATCTTGAAGTGCTTCCGGGGCTATTTCCGGGCAAAGATCCTCAAAACCTACATTAAAATTATTAAATTGAGAAGTTACCCAATCACGCGTTCGACTGTTACTTTTGTTGCTTAAAACACTTCCTCTCCGAGACTCTTCCGCTTCTATTTGCTTCAAATCTGCTTCTAGTTGTGCCTCCTCCACTTCTGCTAACTGTTTGGCGAGTTCCCTCTCCCTTTCGTAGCGGCGACGTTTGAAATCCGCTACCGCAGCCGCTTTCCGTGCTACAGCCGACGAAGATGATTGGCCTGACGCAGTTTGTGCTGATCGCATGCTTCCGACCGGGTCAACTTTGCTGTTGCATTGGCTTTAAGAACTAATGGGTACTACGTCTATTGTGGGGGGCAATGGATGAGGTGAGGAAGGGTTGATGGGCAAATGTTTTTTACTCGTACTACGAGTGATCATGGTGAAAATACGAATTGATTCAAAAACTACGGCTCGAAGGACCAAAAAATGTTGTGAAAAGGTGGACTGTATGATTAGATTAAGTAAAATTGGATATTATAATGAAAAATGATAAACTTGTGAACAGTCGAATTGGTAACTTTATTGACATTAGTGACAGAAATCAAAATATAAAAGAAAACATTAGGTTTACAAAAAAGGTTGTCATATAAATAGTTCACAACACTCCCCTTTATTCATATCTTTACACTGTAGGTTCAAGGAACGGCTTTAAAATGGAGGTGAAGTCAGGACTTTTATGGGCGAAATATTTTTACATGCTTATTTCACTGGTTTCCCAAAAGAGTTGATTGAGATTATCTTGCTATATAATTTTTGGTCTAACGTGAATTCCGGACAATGTAGACATGAAAAATCTACGTGTGCGTGAATCATTCATTTTTTACACTAGATATGTCATTGTCATTACCAATTAGCCAATTACGTCAATGTCATTCTGTAAGGGGCAGGCTTGTTTTTGTTTGTTTCTAAAAACTGAATCAAACATTTTTTATAACTTAAAAATATTAAATACGTAGTTGTTTGTTTTGTACATAATGTTGATCAAAGTACATAGTAATTTAATATTATTGTTTACCATCTATATTATCGATAATTAACTGTAATTTATTAATAAAGTAATGGCTAGTTTGAAGTTATGCCGTGCTTGTTTAGGCGCAGAAGGACCTTTTACGTTTTCACTCTTCGACAATATATCTGTAGAACAATACAGTTTCTGTACATCTGTGGAGGTAAATATCCCTTGGAAATTAAAGCAAAATTTTATAGTCAAACCCTAGATACAAACTTTGTAAACGATGACCTGTATACTGTACATTAAGGATGCAATAAATAAATTGATTGATTGATATTTTAGCCCGGGCCCATTTAGATACGGTGCCACTCCGTGATCTGGCCATATAAAGATGCGCCCAATCAAAAGTTGGGCAGATTGACGGAAGTATTATTTTGTCGTAATTCCCATTTTCCAAGCTCATCACTGGGCTAATCGTATAGTATGCACTAGAGTGTCTATCAGAATAAAGTTTTTTTTTTACATCGACTGTTACATATGTACTCTTACCTACCTCATAGAAGTTGAAGGCTGGAGATATCCTGATCTGGTCAATATGATTAGTCCACAACTTATACAGACTGATATTCTAAATAAAAAAAATAGTACCACCTTTTTTTTGTGCATGCATATCTCAAATTGACAGTCTAATTTTGTGTAACAATAAAAACTACCCTTAAGTCTGTTTTACAGGTGCAAAAAGATGATGATCTACCAAAAAGTATTTGTAAATCATGTCATGAACTCCTCATCCAATTCTCGCAATTCAAAAAAATGTGTATTCTGTCCCAAAACTCTCTATTGGAGAGGAAATGTGGGAATGTGAAGATTGAAATAAATATAATAAGTCCCTTCAAGCATGAATGTGATCATGGAACTGTAAAGGAAGAGGATTACAATGATAATTTCTTTTGTGATGGTTGGCACCTTTCATTTTATCCCATCGCCTTATAAAATTACATACATATAATCACATCTATATCTCTTGCAGGGTAGACAGAGCCAACAGTCTTGAAAGACTGGTAACCCATGTACAGCTGTTTGGCTTGATGATAGAATTGAGATTTGAATAGTGACAGGTTGCTAGCCCATCACCTAAAAGAAGAATCCCAAGTTAATAAGCCTATCACTTAGTCGCTTTTTACGACATCCATGGGAAACAGATGGAGTGGCCCTATTATTTTTCTATTAGTGCCGGGAGCTACACTGTACCTAAAATTACTTAAAATATTTAATTAAAACTAGATGTGTAGAAAATTTTGCACTTCCTTAGTAAAAACCTTCTGATTTATATTGCTACTTAAGTCATAATAGCATAGGAATGAAGTCTTTTAACAAAATAATAGCTAATATTAATAATTATTGATAGTCTTAATGGAATACAAAATGGCAGATATTATTCTACTGAGACTAGCAACACGATTTATGACAGATTAGACCAAAACTTGACTTGGTAGCAAAGGTGCATGTCATATCAGAGGCTGTAAGCTGCCAGCTAGTATGCAGTTTCATTTTATGCTACCTTTTAACTTTCCTATCATCATGTTTCAGATATATCAGAGGATTCAAAACCCTTGAAGAATGACATAAACAATAAAGGAAAATTAAATGACAGGTTAGCGCATAATTATATACATACTGTCATACATATGTCGTGGCCTGGCAGTGAATAAATGATGACGGTTCTTCAAAGTACCTAATAGTTTTCGATAAGAAGTCGATAAAAATAAAATATGTATTCTTATTGACATCCTAGCGCCAATTCACGATCTGCCCAGTGTTGAATTGTAAAATAGGAATATAGACTAAAATATTATTCTTCTCAACTTTTGATTGAAATTTTGATATGTCAGGCCAAATCAGGAAGTGGTGCCGTTTCAATGTGCCCGGGCATAAGACGATACAATACGGCCAATAGAATAATCGGGCGACGACACATACGCACATTAAATCACACCTCCGCCTGAGGGATAGGCAGAGGCCACATATTTCCACTTGCCATAGTAATATAGGTACTCGAAACTCGAGAGAATGACTTTGCTGGTCCATTCATACTAAATTAATGTTTGAGAAAATTAAAATTATCTATGGTATCTGTTACAGATATACAAAAAAATTGCTAAAACGAAAAAAGAGATCCAAAACAAAAGAAGGCGGTAAAAAGCATAAATTGGAGCATGCAGGCAAAATCGTAAGTGGTTTTAGTTTCGTTAGGGTACTTTTTATCCCGATAAAAAACTAAAATTCCCATGAAATTTGGGAAAACCTGTATTTTTTATAGGTGGCACTATATTTACGCGGGCAAAAGCTAGTATTTGTGTATGTAAATGTACAGTCAGGCACATAAAACCTTACCACCTTTAATATAGCATTGGTTTTTATGGATTATGCTCAGATTGAATTGCCCCACTCAACACATTGCTTCTTATTCTAATAAATAAATATAATATACAGGACAAACTACACAGATTGAGTTAGCCTCGAAGTAAGTTCGAGACTTGTGTTACGAGATGCTAACTCAACGATACTATATTTTATAATAAATACTTATATAGATACAAAACATATATAATAGATACATCCAAGACCCAGGCCAATCAGAAAAAGTTCTTTTCTCATCACGCCCCGGCCGGGATTCGAAACCGGGACCTCCGGTGTCACAGACAGGCGTACTACCGCTGCGCCACAGAGGCCGTCTAATGTTTTCGTATTTCTTTTTTACAGGCGCCTGTTCACTGTCTGCTATGCAATAAAACATTTGCCTCGTCTAATGGACTGAAAAGGCACAATGTAAACACACACACCCTTGTTAGCTTAAAGTCACTACAATGCAATACATGCGGCAAAATATTCATGAGTCAAGACTCGTTAAAGCTGCATGTGAAGAGTCACAGTGATATACCGCAAAAGATACACGTGTGTGACGTTTGTGGAAAAAATTACCGCGACAAATCAGCTTTAAAGGTGCTTTTTTGAATTAATAATTGCTTTGACCAGCTCTCTTAATCACGAATGTTGGCAAAGTATGTCTTAATATCTCTTTTTATAATTTTAAATAAACAAAGTGATAGAAAGATCTGATGTTAGAAACTTAACAAGCTTAGTCAATAGACCACCAGAATTGGCTTGTCTAGTGTTAGAATTAAATATATGACTATTAAGTGTTACAAATTAATCAGTACGTAATCATATTCATTTTAAATTGCAGCGCCATCTGAAAACACACAAAGAAAATAGGGAACGAGATTATACATGTGAACGTTGTGGCCAGAAATTTTACAGTAACGCAAGCCTTGCAAACCATGTCTTTAGGAAGCATTCGTGTCGCAGGTACATATGCGATATGTGCAACTACCCTTTTACGCAAAAATACAATTTGATCCAGCATTTACTTATACATGAAGGCAAAAAATTGTACACATGTGAGATTTGCCAGAAAGCATTTAGGACCCAAGGGACTTTCACCGAACATAGGAGGACGCATTCAGGTGAAAGGCCGTATGCTTGCACTTATTGTCCAAAAAGTTTCATATCTCGAAGGAGGTTGAATGATCACCATTTGACCCACACAGGAGAGAGACCACACAAGTGTATAGAATGTAATCAGAGCTTTAGCCAAAGAGGAACATTGAAGAGACATATGAAAGTGCATGAGAAGACAAACAATTTGACGATTTCAGACTGATGTTGTTTTATGGATTAGACATACTAAGACTAATAAAATATTTGATATTAAAAGTACTTAGTTTTATTTTTCGGAATAGTGAAATAGAACAATATCATAGAAGGCAATAAAGGACGATAATTGTACCGAAAACGCAAGATTGTTGTTACTTATAAAGCTCAAGAACATTTAGTAACTTTGCCTGAAATTAAAAAAATATTTTGACAATGACAATTATGACGACGTAGTAGTGTTGTAGAAACGTTAATAGATCTTCTATCGATATGTATTATCATTGTGTTTCTTTTACTAATAAGAATTTAAGTTTTTGATTCAGTTGTCTGAAATGAAAAATCGTTTAGTTTTTAACACTAAAATATTAATTCGATAAAACATTTCAAAATATTAATTCGATAGAATCTGGCTAATGAGTCATATCACAAGAAAGGGTGACAATATTAAAATTCAGTGATAACACGATTTTTTGGTACACAACTTTTATTATTATTCATTGATAAACGATTTTAAAATAGCCGCGGTTTTGTTGTGTTATGAGTTGCTAGACTTATTATGTTTTATTAGTATATCTCGGTGATTTTTCTCTCGTTTTTGCTTGTTGCACCCGCAGTAACTCTTTTCGCAGCTGTATTTAACTTTGGAGCCAAATATCTCCCAAGATGCAGCAGTGCAATATGGATCATTAAATAATTCATTTCTTCATATCAAAAACTAGCGTTATTTGTTTGATACTTTATTGATCATATAAACTAGATTAATTTTATACAAATCGCAAAATTAAACATATTGATGAAGCAATAAAAATAATTGATGATTTTTGCATCTCAAATCAATCGATATTTGGTTATCTGCCAAATTAATCGGTACGCAACTGGGCAACACTAGTGGTTAAATATTTTGTTAAATATGAATGTTTTGTTTTGATGTGGCGTTTTTGTTGAATAATTAAGAATTTCTGTTAAAAAATGGCAAATAATTTGGATTTCAATAAAATATGTCGAGCCTGTTTGTTAGATACAGGTCCAATGTCTGATTTATTCACAGTGTGTAGCCCTGAAACGTTCGAATATTGTACTTCTGTCAAGGTAGGCAGTAGGCTTACTATGAATTTTTACATTTAAAATGCTTGTATTTGATTTTTTTGGCTTCTTCTTTTTGCGGGAGATCAGCACAGTATGTTAAGGTTCTGTTATTTCGTCCCGTCACTTGTGACATTATCAACATCACACTCAATAAATCTATTCAGTTGCAGTAGCTTAGCTTGTTAGCTGTCGCTCTTCAGTGTATTATATCGAAAATCAAGTGCAAGTGTATGTGCACTTCATGCTATGAAAAGATTTTCCAAAGTTGACTTTTGATGCACAAGTTGTTAAGTTGAGTAAGAGATACTTATCCACCTTAACAATATTTATCTCTCCTCTTACGGGTCTATAGGGAGAGATATAATTTGAACTAAATAGTGTTCTTGTACTTCAGTTACTGTCAAGTGTAATTAGCATAATAATCAATGGATTCAATTGTACATAAACAAATGAGTCATTATTGTATCAATTTCAGATTACTGTGGGAGATTCGTTACCAAATAAAGTTTGTCAGGCATGTCTTAATATGCTCAATAAGTTTTATGATTTCAAGCAACAGGTCATCAAATACAACCAACTTCTAAAGCAGTCTTTGCAACTTGTAAGTATCACAAAATTTAAAGAATTTTTTAACCCACTTTGCATGTTAATCTTGCCAGTTAGAGTTTAAGATCTTTCTCGGTTTAATATAACTGAAATGTCTAGTAGAATGTAACTTTGATAACAATGCAAAGTTGATCTAACTCCTATCAATATTATAAATGTGAAAATTTGTGAGAAAAGATTTTTAACTCTTTAATTGTTAATTTCTTTTTAGCAGGTAAAGATGGAGAATACAGATACAGACACAATAGAAAATAATTTGGCAGAATTTGTTGATATTGTGCCCATGGATGGTGAGCCTTCTGTGAATAAGAATATAGAACAAGAGGAGGGCAAAGAGAAAATAAAGTGAGTCACCTTTAGTTTTGTTTTTAGATGCAACTACCACTGAATGCTCCCGATCAGAAAATCTTTGTAGCAGAATATCAAACAAAGCGATAGGTTTAATGAGCAATCTGACTAGCTAGCTACCCATAACCTACCCATGTAGCAATATAGACCTCTTGATAGCTAGAAGTTTAGCAACATGGGCGATTAGCTAACTAGGTAAATTGTTCATTAGATGTTTCACTTTGTTGAATGTCTTGCTACTTAATGTTTCTTATCAGGATTCTATATCCAGCTAAGTATGGCCTAACAATGGTCTGTATAATGGAACAAAGATGTGCTATGTATGTAAGGTTTCTCTGTGTTATTCTACTATCTAATATACTGTCGTACATTTCTTTCTTTAAATAGTTAAATGGTAGTTTATCCTTGTATTTAATTCTCCAAAATACTCTTAAAGATTTTTTTTCTAGCATATTCATATTAGGTTGAAGGGAAATTCAAAGTTAGTCACCTTGCAAAGAGTTAAGTTCTTTGCAACATAACAGTCCTCCAATAAATAAAAAACTAGTTAGGTATAATTTTCTTTGTTCCTCAGAAAACGTCGGTACAGAAAAAATGAAACCAGGCAATTGTCGGCAAAGAAAACAAGAATGAAATGTCCAAAATGTGAGAAGAAATTTCACAGATATGAAAATTTCGAAGCTCATATGAGAAGCCATTTCGGAAAACAGGTAATTATTTTTAGTATCAGCATCTATTCTCTATTACAAAGCTTCCGTCTTTTGTTTATCTATCTCTCTCTGTCTCGCACTATCTACTTCTGGGTTACAATAATTACAACTTAAAATAAAAAAGTGAAACACTCTTTAAATCAATGTAAATATTATCAACTCAGTTGCACTATCACTATCACTATATGTATGGTGGTGTAGGTACCAGTGGTTTGATTTGAGTTATTAACTTTTCATCAACTTTTTTGTTGCGACACACTAATTAAATAAAAAAATACCTAAAGGGATAGGCAAGTACAACTTTCTACTTGCCACATTAATCCCTGCGGATACTACTTTCACTTCATGATCTACTCATGTAATGTGGATGAAGCATGTATTACAGTAAGCGGAAAGATGTAATCTCTAGATTACATTGATCTATGTAGTCAATTTCTTAAAATATTAAACTTATCTCACAGCCGGATATCAAATGCGAGCATTGCAATAAGCCATTTCCCACGTTCCGTCACCTTACCAGCCACATGCGGTCACACAGTGCGGACCGCAAGTACCAATGTCTCACGTGCGGCAAGAACTTCGCTTATCTCAACGTGCTGAAGAACCACGAGCTGATTCACGCGGGCATTAAGAACTATGCGTGCCATTTGTGCGACGCCAAGTTTGTTCAGCCGCATAATTTGAAGGTAAATAAACTACATTGTTTTTTTGTGTGCCTTACATCCGCCTTATAAAAGTCACCCTGAGTCATCAGTCGTTTTAATTCCTTTAACTAAATGCTCAGATAGGCTAGTCTTATGACTCAAGCGTCCGACTCTTAAACTTATGGCGACTTCTCTACGTCACACGCCATCAGCCAATCACAGAAAATTACGCTACGCCATCAGCTAATAGCAGCAAAGATTATAAATTGCAAAAGCAAGCTAGAGAATCGAAAACGAAAGTCGATCGAACTACAAAAATTTAATAACTTGTCAATTAAATATATTTGTTTAAAAAAATAATTTTGTTTCCAGACACATCTAACGACGCATACCAACAGTAAAAACTACGAATGCCCGAAGTGCGGAAAGAGGTTCTCACAAGCTGGCAACCTGAAAACGCATCTCATTCGGCACACGGGAATCAAGAACATCGCGTGCATTATATGCGATATGAAATTCTTTATAAAGGTGAGTACTGGTTTGAAACACAATACCTGGGCGACTGAGAGGTGTTCGGTATGTTTGTTAACTATTTCAAATGACGTCAGAAAACCCACAAAAATAAAACTTTATTTAGTTGTGTTGCCTGCATTATATGCGATATGCAATTCTTTATCAAGGCCCTACTTCAATACTGGATTCGCACACTTTGGACAACTTAACCTCTAAAAATGACTTGCTCGAGGTGAGGCAAAAGTTTCTCACAAGCGTGCAACCTGAAGACGCATCTCAATTAATACCAAATCATTTTAATTACAGGGCGACATGTACAGACACATGGCATCACATTCTGCAGAGAAGCCTTACTCGTGCGAAGTCTGCGGCAAAACGTTCAAGAGTAAGAGTTTCCAACGAGTACACATGAGGGCACACACAGGTATGAACTGATCTGCTTTTATATCTATTCTGCATACATACTTACATATAATCACGTCTTTATCCCTTGCGGGGTAGACACAGCCAACAGTCTTGAAAAGACTGACGACAGACACTTTTTAATCAGTTGGAAACAGTTTACATCCAGTACTCAACCTTAATGAGGACGTCGAACTTTACTGTAATTTTTTTCTACGCTGCGCTTAAAAACTTTATAATATGATTACAAAACGATATATTATGTGGCTAATATTATGGAGAATTCATTTAGGCCGTGGGCTTACACCATGTCACTATTTGTATCTGAATTCCATATTTGAACACTCCACTTGAATTTAGATTTCGAGCGTTTTCGAGACTATTGTCTCTGATTTTAAAGGGATAAAGATAAACATGTGTGTCTATGATTTTTTTTTTACAGGTGAACGCCCATACGCCTGCGACATGTGCCCGAAAAAGTTTATGGCGCCAAAAGACAGGCGGAACCATCGCATGACGCACACTGGCGAAAAACCACACAAATGTACGCTGTGTGACCAGGCCTTTATTCAGAAAAGTACACTTAACAGGCACATGAAAGGCCACTGTAAAATGGAGGAGACAGTGAAACAGCAAGTTCAAGTTCGAACGATTATGCCTGTAACAGTTTCGTATGAGAATTGGGAAGAAGCGTGAAGTGTTTTTGCTACTTTTTATGGGGGGCTAGCTACCTCCTGGTTGTTGTCACTTGCCAACTGACTAGATACTTCCTTTTCTGCTCAACTGAAGCGTGGTCAATTGCATTATAAAGAAGCGTGATGGTAATCAGTTGAGAATTTCGGAGAGGTTCGGGACGAGATGGTCAAGAGTAGTGGAAAATAACGGTCGCTACTGTATTCAAGTTATTTATGGTGCATCAGTGAAGAATAATTGTTCAATTGTAATAAATGGTTGAATCGTGGAACTGAACAAAGAGATTTTTATTTATTCTTTTTAAATTGTATTTATTATCTAGAGCCGAGGTTATGGTGAATGTGAATGATATAATAAAATTTGGATATTTTGGTTAGGAGCGACCGATGAATAGTCTGAAGTTAATAGATCTCTGATCTCAGTTCCATGTTTGCATACTTACTCCATTGTATTTTTAAAGAATATAGCAAGTTATAACGGGGACGACGTGATAAAATTTTGATCTCGCTCTTTACTAAAATTTGCCATGAGCCGGCACTGGTGAAATTAATGTAATTAAATTAAAATGTTAAAAATCTTGTTTTATTTTATTCAAATCTTTAGGTACCTTTTTCTCGGGGCATCGTTCCAGTGATTCAGAAAAATTGCTTTCTTATTTTCTTTGGGCTCTCCATTATCCTAACAATATTTCATCAAAATCGGTCCAGCTGTTTAGCCGTGAAACGTAACGATGAGACGTTTACTTAACGTCTTTATCCCTTACAGTGTTGACAGAGCCAACAATACAATGCTTATCATCTTTGATATTACATATATATTATCCACCAAAAAACGACTATTAATTTTTGTATGTATGTAGATAATGTATTTCGATTGTGTCATTGAGACATAGAATTGACACATATATTTTATCTGTTTTTTGTGGTACCTCGGGGGCTGGGCTATCTCAGGTAACTTTGGTAGATATAAGTACATAGCTAAATAATAGTGATGTTACCTATACGTAATGTAAAATTTAATAAAAATAATGGTAAATTGATAAATGGAGTGAAATTTAACATTTAATTTTCAAAATTCAAGTTCAAAATTTTTCATATCGCTTAATAATTGTCAAAACGTTTGGTTTCACAACATTGGTTGACGTCAAATAAATGACTTAAAACTAAGTTTACTGCCGCTTCCAAGGCGTCAGTGCAGAAGAAGCGATAACAAACTGCACTGCAGCATTTTCTTCAACAACGTCAACTTCACAATTATTCAAACTTAGAATAGAATGTTGTCGAGAGAATAGATACATAGTTCAGATTAATATATTAATTATTTCTTTAGATAAGCGGGATTTTTAATTCAGGTACGAGATTTTCGATCATAATTTTTGTCTCACTCGACGTGAAGTGAGAAGTGAAGAAGACGAACCTGCGAACTTCGTACGGAAAAGGCTAACAATATTTTTTTAAATTTTCGGGACACAGGAAAGAAGATTGTTTTTACACTTCTTTTTATAAAAACCAACTGTCTGACGACACGTTTTTCTTCAGTAATTCTCTGGTCCAGTTAAAAATAAACGTAGCCAATTATTTTAACAAAATAACTATTAGTAAAACAATATTTTTACAAAACTGTTGGCCCTGTCTACCCCGCAGGGGATATAGACGTGATTATATGCATGCATATTTTCACAGAATATATAGGTATATATATACAAATGGACAGGATGTCTTTTTCAAAATTTATTTTATTATACTACATTAAGTATAACAGCTGTGGAAATTGTGTCTTAGCAAAAGAGGCTCAGCCTAATGAGTATTTGACTTGACTCAAAAATCAAAGATAAAATCCACTACCTAGTATAAAGATAATAATTGTTATAATATTAATGTCGTAATTCAACGAGATATAGTACGTACACCTGTATCTTATCAATACTTATTAAATGTGTAAGTCTTAAGTACTTATAATACACATTTCAAAAGTGTAAGTATGTAACTACAATATAAAAACATTACATATTCTAAAGCCGATAAATAAGAACCAGCGGTCGGTCGGTACCAGTTATGTATGACTAATTGATTAGTTTATTCATCTCGTATGTGTGAGACAAGAAATGCAGTCATCTCTCTCAGCGGTCAGTTCCCAAGAACATATTTCTCCTTTAAATTTTAGGTTAGGTAGAGATACAAAGTTTTAATTTACAACAGTGAAAGTTGTTAATCATTATTATCAAAAATCGGGCTACGCGTACTCATCAGGGATTTCACGTATCAAACGGACGTCATACCATTTATACCTACAAGGAATTGGCATTGTTAGAAATTCCTATTGTGGACTTAAAATACTACTGAAGTGTAAAAAATTGTAAACAGTGCATTGTGAACACAGACTGCCAGTAAGCTGTGTATTGGTGTCGCTTGTTGAGTGTACGGCTTGATAAGAACAGTTTTATTTTCAGTCGTTTGTCTACCACTGTGCCGCGTAGTTGTTTGTTTACATTCATATTTTTACATCGTTTTCCTCAAAAATGAGTTGCAAATTCAAAGTGGACATAGTACCAATTGTGAGAATTCCCAATGATGAACGTATTCAAAGATTATCTGCAGTTTTTGGGGAACAGTTTCAACGAAATCCATCTTTTTACGTGCGAGTACCGGGCCGCGTCAATATTATTGGGGAACACATCGATTACTGCGGTTACCCAGTGCTGCCCATGGCGTTGGAGCAGGACATCATAATAGCAACCGGAATAACAGATGCAGCGGAAATTAATATACGGAATGTTGATAGTAAATACGATGAAGTAAATATAGAAATGTATAAAATTAACGAGATAGAACTTGAACCAGATGCAACTGGAAAGCCGTTTTGGTATAATTATGTGATTTGTGGAATCAAAGGTGCCTTGGAATATTTAAAAGTTTCTAGTAATAACATTTTGGAATTGAATGGACTACAAATGTTAGTGGAAGGTAATATTCCACCGGCTTCAGGGCTCTCCAGTTCATCAGCTTTAGTGAGCGCTGCATGCTTATCTTTTTTATATGCACAAAATGCAACTCTTACCAAGACTGAGATTGCTTCACTGTGTGCTAATTGTGAGCGATATATCGGCACTCAAGGAGGAGGTATGGATCAAGCCATAGCATTCCTCGCAGAGAAGTACAGCGCTCAATACATAACATTTAATCCATTAAGTGCTTCTCCCGTATCTCTGCCAGAAGATGCAAGCTTTGTCGTCGCTCACAGTCTTGCAGAACTAAACAAAGCCGCGACAAACGATTTCAATCGACGGGTAATAGAATGTAGACTCGCTGCTAAGATTATAAGTGTTCTTGAAAGTGTTTCACAAGATAAGAAAATAATCACTTTAAGTGAAGTACAAAATATTCTTGGCAATTCTTTTGATGAAATGGTTTCTCTCGTTTACAAATATTTGCCTAAAGATCTGTACACCAAAGAAGAAGTCTGCAGTATTTTAAATGTCACTGAACCAGAAATGGAAAGTTCATACTTGACCCCGAATACGAAACATCTCACAGAATTCAAGTTAAGACAAAGAGCTTTGCACGTGTACGAAGAGGCAAAACGAGTCGAGGATTTTCGTAACATATGTAAATCGGGAACCATGAACGGAAATGGTCATACGAACGGGTTCAACGGCAGCTGCCAAAAAAATTACGATGATACTAAAGAAACTATAAATATTCTGGGTCAACTAATGTCCGATAGTCACGAAAGTTTGAGAAAGTTGTACGAATGCTCTCATAGTAACCTGGACCGGCTTGTTGACTTATCAAAACAAATGAATATCCATTCTCGCCTAACAGGCGCAGGTTGGGGCGGCTGCATCGTCGCACTATGTCCAAAAAATGAAACGCAGAAATACATCGACTATTTAATTGAACATTTTTATGTTAACTTTTGTAATATCGATAAAACCAAAGCCAAAAAATACGTGTTTGCTACAACACCAAACTTTGGTGCAAGAATTTTAACTGATAGCAATTGTACTAACAACGAAGAAGAAGTATAACTGTATAAATTTGTGTCAATTTAAAATGTATCACCGGTACCAAATATAAGTCAATCTTGTTTAGCTGAGAAGGTTTTCTATCTTATTACCTAAGAAAGTTATAAGGAGAAACAATCATAAAACATTATAAACTTTTTTGCATTTATGTAATAAAATATATAGTTAAACAATATAATCAAATACGTACACTAGTTTGTACTTCTAAAGCATAACAAATTTGTATACCTACTTACCTTTGTAGATGATAAATTAAAAGTAAATAAGATAAAAATAATTTAAGTAAGTTTCTAAACCTGCAGCTACAAGTTTGTCTTATAAACTTCTTTGTTATTATCATGGCTTGTGCATTTTATTTATACTTAAGTTAATTAATATTTATTATTAAGTTAATTCATACTCATTATTAAGTTAATCATTTCATTGTTTAATTTGTCCCATCGATTAAAATATGGATATTTTCTGATATTAAACTTGCATTTTATCATAATAATATTTTTTTATGGTTTACCTACTAACTAAAAAGGATATAATCATTACGTTTATCAACTTGCTAACTTAGGTGTTCTAATTATAGTGATAAGTGTAATAAAAAAAATATAATAATACTAGAACTTGCCAGAGACTTCTTTCTTCGCCCCGGCTTCGCATCGCACGGGTGCAAAGCTGATACCAAAATATTTTACAGAATGTCTTTGTACTTATACTCGTTAATAGCATTTATTATTTACATTTTAACTAATTTATTTTACTCTTACAATTAACACAGAATAATAAGAACGCTCCGCCCCCTGGCCACCCACGCGCCGCGACGCCGACTGGCCGGTGATGCCGCAACCGGGATGTCTTTAGTTTTTAAATCTGCCATATCTTCAAAAATATTCATTTAAATGACATACTGGAAATGGCAATATTATTTCTTATTTCTCGTAAAAAGTAAAGGATAGAAATTGATTATTGTGGGTTATCCCTAAGATAAATACACCATCGCGGACTTTTTTGTAGACCTTTTTAAGATATATTATACAATATTTACTACGTTATTTTGATCTATCTCGTAGAGTTCAGCCAACCATCAGTGGTTCTCTAATATATTAGGCATGTTATTATACATATAAACCTTCCTCCTGAATCACTTTATCTATTTAAAAAAACGCATCAAAATCCGTTGTGTAGTTTTAAAGATATACTTACTTAGCATACAGACGCGGTAAGCGGGAAGCGACTTTGCTTTATACTATGTAGCGATGATTTAATTTATTATACATATTAATCAAATTCAAAGGTATATTTTTAAGGTTATGTTAATATTCATAAAAAACTATTCAGTAGGTACAAGTTTTTACGGGAAAAAGTGACAAACACACACACCCATCCTGATCCTTACAAACTTTCGCATTTATCATTTATCATAGGCAAGTATTAATGAGATAGGATTGAGATAAGTATTAAAAAGCAAAATTGTCCTCTCTTTCACTCACGCATGTACGCTTTCTGACTTTTCCGGTCTAGAGCATCTTCAGTTTTAAGACAAAAAAAAAACAAAGTTGTCTATCTTTGATATAAAACTTTGTCACCCTTTTAATAATTTCTCAAATGTATGTTTATTGAGGTTAGTAGGTATATTTCTTTTAAAATTAACCCTATAAGATACTTTCATACAAATATGAAAAGAGTTAACATGTTCGAATTTTGGTTTTATTTGGATATTTGTATGTAAGGAATGAACAGAAATAAGACAGACAAAATCAGGTGTATCAAAGGAAATCATGTAGAAATGCATAAGGGAGCATAACCCCAAGCAAAAGACAGTATAGTTCCCAATATACTTTTTAAAAATTTTAGAAGCTATTAATTCAAATATAATTAAGATAAGTAATCAAAAAATTGTTTTTAACAATTACTATATCAGTTACAGGGTCCTAGCTAATTATCTTTTTCATCCGGTGTCATCCTTACGCCACTGGAGAAGAGTTCGGGATGCGTCATTTGACAATGATGATCCTGAATTGGGTAAGGGAACCTATTATTTAGTCAGGCTTTATCCAAATTGGATCATGGTCAAAGCTGCATGCATGCTGCTTTAGACTAGATGAACGTATGCCTTATCAATTGTTGCCTTTTATTTACAACACCCATGGTAAGAAGGGAATGGTCCTTTTCTTAAGTTCCGGAAACCATGCAGCACACCTTTACTATACAGACCTAGCCAATACACCTTTTCACCCAATGAAAATACAATAAATTAAAAGTACAAATACAGCTTTGGAACTTAGAGTTAAAAAAGAACAAGTACCTATGAGAAATATCCCCACTTGAATGTTCGTGTCATTGTCATATGTCATTGTTTGTTGGTTTGCGTTGCGCGAACAATGTCAATGTGTATTTTTTTCAGATTGCAGTGATTTTCTTAAATTTTACCCAATATTATTCATATATCAGGCAAGTAGCTACTATTTATTATTGTGCATGTTTGATTAATAAATTTTCTATTAAATTCACTATAACGCATCGTCGACTTTTTGACTGTTTATACTTATCACATAAGTAAGTAAAAGTTGCTAATTTATTCAATTTTTTTGAAAAGAGAGGACTAATTTTCGGAATGTCCTTTATTTTATAGCATAACAAGGATTAGCAGCTATGATACAGTTAAAGGTATTTCCATAACATTTCATAATGTGTGCCTATTATGACATACACCCTAGCATCAAGATAGAGGTTATAAACTTGGAAAGCTAAAAAACAAAAAATGTGTTAGCTCTCTAATCCTTTTATCTCAAGCTTTAAAATATGTAAATTATACCTACTTTCAACCATGAGGTGTTACAATATTCAATTCTTTTAATAATATAAATAAAATATCTGTTCTTAAAATTGTCTAAGTACTGATTTATTTATTCTCTTTGTGTAATGTCTTTACAAAATCCCCGCATTCTAGGGAGGGGTTGGCTGAGACTATGTCTGACCACTCTTTATTGGTTCAGGGTACTTTTGATTTGACCTTTCATTTATAAGAAATCTTTTTTTCAACTTCAATAATTTTTTATAAAGAAGAAGTGAAGTTGAAAAAAAGATTTCTGATTAATAAGAAATCTTTTTTTCAACTTCAATATTTTTTTATGTTATTATAAATTACTTGATATGGAGTATACCTACTTACTACAAGAAATGTTATCATATAAAATTAGGTCAAATGCCACTTTAATTCTTATTGCCTTGATATGTCGTACTCAAGTGTTTTTAATCCTCTTCCAAAATGATAATGTTTATCACAATGATTCCCTGCAGTAACCTTTCTTCATGTTGTATTATTGTAATTAAAGAAAGTCATGTTTTTGTGATGACATGTTATGGATGAATGTATGTACATAAAAAAAAAAAAAGTAATTTGACACATTTTGAATTCTAGGGTTACTCAGAATCAAAAGTAAATGATTCTAACTTAACAGCCTCCCAAAAAAGAAGAATTAGAAGAAGGAAACTACAAGCTGCGCTTAATAAATCAGAAAATAAAGACATAAACCCACAAACATTTAAAATTTGGGACAATCCTGAGGGTAAAATCATAGAACAGAGTGAAGTTTTAACAATATTTAAAAGTAAAGTAGATGCAAAAGATATTAAAATAAAAAAAGCACAAGGAAATATTGTAATGGAAAAAACTAGGGATGAAGTGTTGGCAGCAAGAGAAGCCAAGAAACTAGCTAAACTTAAAGGCAAAGTTAAACTTGCAAATGATAAAACAGCCACACCTAATAATGAAGTAAAAAAAGATGCAGTAGTTAAAGAAACAAAAAAACCGATAACAAAACAGAATGTTGAAACTCCAGAAAAGGGGCCTCAAGCCAATACAGAGTCTTCCAAAGGACAAGACGAAGTAGACAAAGCAGTTCTTAAAACAACTGAAGCACAGGTTAGTGATAAAAGTAAGGATCTAATAAAAGCTGAAAGAGCAGCCAAGAAAGCGGCTAAACAAGCAAAAAAGAAAGGTGATGAATCTGGTGATAAAGCAATTAGTGAAATGACAGTTAAAGATGTAGCAGAGACTTTAAAAGATATTGCAAATGTTGCCAAAGGAGTGCAGGACATCACTGATAAAGTCCAAGCAATCCATTTAGATACTAAAAAGGAAAAGGTAAATATTCAAATCACCTTATCCATGCCTTTGATAGTATACATGCATCCATTATAGTTTGTTGAGTTGCTTTTTGGCAAGTAGAATGCATCACCATTTTTCCACAAATTTATACTACAATGTTGTGTTTAGTAGAGTCCAGCTTACAATTAGCTTGAATCCAATGAAATTTAGATTTCAGAAAAATTTATGAATGTTGCCTCTGCATGATTCGTGGAAGTATTATCAACCATACATAAATGGTCACATCCAAGTTTCAAACATTTCTTAAAATTTTTAAGTTCCTTCCCATCTATTTTTATTTCATGTAATTCTAAGATAAACGTCTGCTTCGTTTGAGAGAGATTGTAAGCAAAAGTACTCTTTGTTTCTCAATTTTGTTGTTTTAGTGACTTGGTAACCATTTTATACAATTTACTATTGTTCTATCCACAGCCTGCCTTAGAAGAAACAGGTAAAAGCAAAGCGGAGTTGCGAGCGGAGCGACGAGCGAAACAAGAGGCTCAGCGAGCTGCGAAAATAGCGGCCGAACAGAAAGCTAAGCCCAAGGATGCCCCGGTAAAGGCAGTTAAAGTTGAAGATGTTGTAGCAAAGAGGGAAGTGAGTATTGACATCAAAAAATGATTCTTTATATTGTTTGTCACTTATTTTTCATCTGTTGAGATGTTTTCTTAGCTTTCTGTACCTGTTCTTTCTTGTCGCTATGCTGTAAATTTTGAGCAATTCATTTAAAAACTTTTAATGAGTTAGTAAAAATCTATAGTTTTAAATACCTACATACATATAGTCACGTCTATATTCCGCTATAGTTTTTGTCCATCTTTATTCTATCCTAATCCAAGTATGTGACATTACTC
Organism: Amyelois transitella; assembly: GCF_032362555.1. NCBI lineage: Eukaryota > Metazoa > Arthropoda > Insecta > Lepidoptera > Pyralidae > Amyelois > Amyelois transitella. The sequence goes on along the minus strand of NC_083506.1, from coordinate 2,236,475 downwards.
CGAGTCATGGATGTAGTTTTAACAGTTACATGTGGTATGTATTTATATATAGAGAAAATAAACAAATTTTTATTTATTTTATTATATGACCCTAGAGGGTTTATTCATCAACATTTACAAGGCATGTATTTATTATTTTCTCTTGTTAAAGTCTCATCTTATTGGTTAACCTCAGAGAAAGAGAGAATAAGCCGTATCAACATTTATGAATAACCCCACTATAGACAATAGAACTATCAATGGCCAAATAACTAGGAATACTTTGTAATTTTGTATGATTTAATTTACATACATACATACATATGGTCACGTCTATATCCCTTGTGGGGTAGACAGAGCCAACAGTCTTGAAAAGACTGATAGGCCACGCTCAGCTATTTGGCTTAATGATAGAATTGAGATTCATATAGTGACAGGTTGCTAGCCCATCGCCTAAAAACAGAATCCCAAGTTTGTAAGCCTATCCCTTAGTCGCCTTTTAAAACATCCGTAGGAAAGAGATGGAGTGGTCCTTTTCTTTTTTGTACTGGTGCCGGGAACCACACGGCATGATTTAATTTATATTTTTCTTTCTTTCACAGAGCACACCCACAAAAGCGAAATCAGTGGAGAGGACGAAGCCTAAAGCTGTGAGCAGAGTGAACTGGTTCCAGCATCTTGTCACCGACCATGACACGGAGTCGTTGAAGAAAGTGCCTTTAAATTCAAAGTGAGTATGATCTAAGAAATAAGCTATTACAATTTTAGCGCCAAATTTTTTGAATATGAAGTTTTTAGGTGCCGTGTGGTTCCCGGCACCAATACAAAAAAGAATAGGACCACTCCATCTCTTTCCCATGGATGTCGTAAAAGGCGACTAAGGGATAGGCTTACAAACTTGAGATTCTTTTTTTAGGCGATAGGCTAGCAACTTGTCACTATTCGAATCTCAATTCTATCTTAAAGCCAAATAGCTGAACGTGGCCTATCAGTCCGCTCAGGACTGTTGGCTCTGTCTACCCCGCAAGGGATATAGACGTGATTATATGTTTGTATGAATGAAGTTTTTATCTAAGTTTTTATTTTTACTTTCTAAAGGAAATACAACAAAACACACTAGAAATCTCCTTTATCAAATTGTTTGAAGGCAATCAGATCGTCCATTCAACTAAGATAAGGGACATCTGATGTGAAATATAAACAACCTTATTTAAATGTTTAAAATCAAGGACAAATTAAAAAATAAATGTTGCATAACAGATGTTACAAACAAACAGCATACAGTTGGAACATGTGCTAAAAACGGGGTCCACACACAAACACTCTCCATTGACACAAAAAACATCTAATTTTGGAGTTATTAATGTGGATGAAGCGAAGGAAGTATGCAGAGATTGTGGTAAGTGGAAAGAGGTAGTCTCTGCCTACCCCTCCGGGAAAGAGGCGTGATTTTATGTATGTATGTTTTGAAATCATTCTTCTTGTTACAGTTTGCACCCTGCTGTTATTAAGTTAGGCGTGCAACTCGCGACCAAAGTGGTCACCGGGTCCAATGCAAGATGTATAGCTTTACTGGACGCTCTCAGAAAGGTATGGTAATATATTAACTCTTTGATGAAAATTGTTTGTTGTAGAATAGAATAGATTTATTTTCAAAATTGGAACAAGGTATCACTTATTGACCTCACATAACTTAAATCTAATTATAACAACTACCGCTTCCAAAGCGCATGTATAGAAGAAACGGTGGAACAAACTACACTGCAGCATTTTCATCGAACGTCAATTTACAAATATAGATCTCTTAAATCTAAATCGTGGACGAATGCACATTGTCTTCATTAAAAACATGAATGAATGTAAAACTAATAGTTTGTAAATATAATAATTGTACATTAAACCCGTATCAAGTTACCCTGCATAGAACTCTATTACTCGGTAATAGAGGCGGATCTGCAGTGAATTTAGGGAGATTGATATGCCGTTGCCAGAAGAAATCAAAATTTAATATTTTATAATATTTTAACAAAATTTAGTATATGTTTTCGATTTGATCTTATACTGGACTGTAGGAATTATTTAGAATAAGTTTTGAATTTATTATAATTGATCTAAACTTGTTTTCACTCAGCTATTTGGCTTAATGATAGAATTGAGATTCAAATAGTGACACGTTGCTAGCACATCGCCTAAAAAAATAATCTCAACTTTGTAAGCCTATCCCTTAGTAGCCTTTTACGACATCCATGGGACCGAGATGAAGTGGTCCTATTCTTCTTTGTACTGATGCCGGGAACCACGCGGCACATCCCTCTTACCCGCGAAGTTTTACTAAAAACTTTATACAAAACTCACCTCCACAGTTGGTAACGGACTACACACTGCCAGCGAAGACAGAATACGCCCGAGGTCTTGAATCCCAATTGGCCGCCAGTTTAGAATACCTGTGGTCCATGAGACAGCCGTGCGCCGCTCAGACCAACGCCGTGAAGTACTTCAGACACCAATTGACGCAACTGCCCAACAACGTGCCTGAATATGACGTGAGGAAACATACGTACATACATATGATCACGTCTTTATCCCTTGCGGGGTAGACAGAGCCAACAGACTTGAAAATACTGATAGGCCACGTTCAGCTGTTTGGCTTAATCATAGAATTGAGATTCAAATAGTGACAGGTTGCTGGCCCATCGCCTAAAAATAAGAATCCCAAGTTTGTAAGCCTATCCCTTAGTCGCCTTTTACGACATCCATGGGAACGAGATGGAGTGGTCCTATTCTTTTTTGGTATTGGTGCCGGGAACCACACGCCACACATAAATACGTAAATAAAGAAATATATACGGGACAAATTACACAGATTGAGTTAGCCTCGAAGTAAGTTCGAGACTTGTGTTTCGAGATACTATTATAACTCAATGATACTATATTTTATAATAAATGCTTATAGTACTACTATAGTCTTATTATTGTGTTGAGGATGGAAAATTTGGAGTTACCTTCCTTCATGAAAAAAAATTCCGGAACTCTGTATTTTAATTTCTTTATTTAACAGGCAAAGAAAAAGCTACAAGACTTGATAGACAACTACATACACGATCAAATCGACACCGCTGGCGAAGCAATAAGCATGGCTGTTAGGAACAAGATAATGCCTGGCGATACTATACTCACATATGGATGGTAAGTACCTAGTGGTAAGATGATCTCCCACGGATGTCGTGAGTAGCGATTAAGGGAATACATATTCACATTCATCAGCGTTAATTAATAGTGCAGCTTTTACCATGGTCCAATACCCCCCATCCATATTGGAACATGGTAAAAGCTGTTATTATGCAAATGCTTCGGATTTCAGATGAGAGTTGTGTTGTGTATAAAGTTGACGCAACCCAGGATCTATGGATAAGGGCGTACCCCCGGCTCCTCTTAAGTGGTTAGCATTTGACCGGGATTATAGCCAGGAGGTAGAAGAATGTTACATACATTAACAATTGAATTCAGGTTCTAATAGTGAATAGGTTGCTTTGCTACCTCATCGCCTACAAGAAGAATCGAAAGTCTATTAGCCTATCCCTTAGTCGCGTTTTACGACATCAATGGGAAACAGATGGAGTGGTCCTATTCAGTCAGTCAGTTCAGTCCACATCTATACTTATATTATAAAGCTGAAGAGTTTGTTTGTTTGAACGCGCTAATCTCAGGAACTACTGGTTCGCATTGAAAATTATATCTGCATTGAATAAATAATTTATCGAGGAAGGCTTTATGCTATATAACATCACGCTGCAACTATGAGGAGCAAAGTAATAGTAAATGGAAAATTTTAAAAAAAAACGGAAAATTATTCATCCTTGAGGGCTTCAATGATGCCCAAAATAACTATTCCACGCGGACGAAGTCGCGGGCATAGCTAGTATACATTACATACATGTAGTCACGTCTATATCCCTTACGGGGTAGACAGAGCCAATAGTCCCGAAAAGACTGAATGACCACGTTCAGCTGCTCGGCTTAATGATGGAATTGAGATCCAAATAGTGCTAGTATACATATACAATCTATTACGATCATAGCGACCGTTTTATCACCAGAGATCGGATATTCGGATGCATATTTACCTAAAGTTGGGGTGTTGGATTATTATGGAACGTACTTCTGTACCTCAAAAATTTCGGTAGGTAGGTAATTTTTTAATAAATATGATCATCCATCACTTTTGTTTATAAAGGTGTTTATTATACCTATTATACGATAAGTTTCAATTTCTTGTTTAATAAAATTTCCGGTATTCAAAATAATTCGAATCCCGAAAGCAAGAAGCCTCCATACTTTCTTACCCAAAATATTAGTTTAATTAAGGACGTCCTGGTAAAGGGTCAGGTCAAAAGTACCCGAAACCGCCGAGCTTGTATGAAGAGAGTTATGAATGTGGATGAAGCGAAGGAAGTATGCAGAGATCGTGGCAAGTGGAAAGAGGTAGTCTCTGCCTACCCCTGCGGGAAAGAGGCGTGATTTTATGTATGTATGTATATTAGTTTAGGTTAATATGCATCCGATTATCCGATCTCTACTAATAACCCAAAAAACAAACATGTATTCTAAGTATAATTTAATATTGTGAAGTTGACGTTGTTGAAGAAAATGCTGCAGTGCAGTTTGTTACCGCTTCTTCTGCACTGACGCCTTGGAAGCGGCAGTAAACTTAGTTTTTAAGTAATTTATTTGACGTCAACCAATGTTGTTAAACCATACGACAATTATTAAGCGATATATAGTATCCTATAATCCTACTACTATTATAAAGGCGAAAGTTTGTATGGATGTATGGATGTTTGTTACTCTTTCACGCAAAAACTACTGAACCGATTACCATGAAATTTGGTATGTAGGTAGCTGAAGACCCAGAATAACACATAGGCTACTTTTTATCCCAGAGTTCCCGCGGGATTGATAGGGTTTCCATGCGGACGAAGTCGCGGGCGGCCTCTAGTAATGAATAAAAATTTTGAATTTTTGAATTTTGCATGTTTGTTTATGTCCCGCGCACAGCTCGTCGCTCATCGAGCGTATCCTGTGCGAGGCGTGGGCGGCGAAGCCCCAGTTCCGCACCGTGGTGGCGGGGCGGCGCGCGGGCGCGGGCCGCGAGCTGCTGCGGCGGCTGGCGGCGCGAGGGCTGCCCTGCACCTACTGCGACATCACCGCCGTCAGCTTCCTCATGAACAATGTCGGTTCCAGCTGGTGATACATTGCATCTATACTTAATATTATAAAGCTGAAGAGTTTGTTTGTTTGAACGCGCTAATCTCAAGAACTACTGGTTCGAATTGAAAAATTCTTTTGTGTTGAATAGACCATTTATCGAGGAAGGCTTTAGGCTATGTAACATCATGCTGCAACTTTTATGAGCGAAGAAGTAATGGAAAAAAGAAACGGTGAAAATTATTCATCCTTGAGGGCTTCAATGATGCCGAAAATAACTATTCCACGCGGACGAAGTCGCGGGCACAGCTAGTTAGATATATATATATCGAGACTGTTGGCTTTGTCCACAGATATAGACGTGATTATCGTGTTATATACAGGGTGACATTTAAAACAACTGCATCCTTTTAAACATAGACTATACTCATGCTTCTGAGCCGTTTGAGCCTATTTTCACATTTAATAAAACCCTCAAAAACTACGTCACACGCTTTATTAAAGACCAATACTACAAAAAGAAATTAAATCTAAACATGTAAATAAATGTCTGAAAAAAAAATATTTTTCTAGTATCAAGATTAAGTACAGAGTTGTCGAGATCGCTCAGCTGAATGAATTGTGTCGTTGACCTCTGAATCTTACGCGTCACTTTTCCGCCGACCGTGGTGATATGACGTATTTAGGATCGTGGATTTTGATACTTTTATTTTTTTCGTACTTTCTGAAATATAAACCGATATTTTTCTTTTAACGTTTTTAAATATCCTTAAGATGAGTACACTCAACAGTTAAATTTATGCAGTTGAATTAAAAGTCACTTTGTATATATATATAATCAGGTCTATGACATCCATGGACAAAGCCAACAGTCTCGAAAAGACTGTTAGGCCACGTTGATAGAATTGAGATAAAAATAGTGACAAGTGGCTAAGCCTTTTACGTTTTTTCACTCTTGAATCTTGATGCGCAGATTCGGAGAAAACGTTACCAAGACACAATTTGTCACTAGAGTTACAAATAGCAACAGGATTTTCGCCTTTCATTTACCTACACGTATCTTATGAATAAATTTTACAGACATAGGAATGACCTTCAGGACTAACATAGGCTCCTTTTACATATGGAAATTTCCACGGTAGCGAAGTTTGCGGGCAAAATTGGCAAAAAAATAAAAATCGTACAATTTCTTATATCGTGAATTTGTTTTACGAGTTGCCAGAAAATAAAAATAAATAAAGCAATCAATCTAATTATATTTGTTTCAGATCAACAAAGTTCTCTTAGGCGCGAGTTCACTGCTCGCCAACGGCTCTGTGCTGGGCGCGGTGGGCTCCGCGCAGGTGGCGCTGGTCGCGCGCGAGAAGAACGTTCCCGTGCTCGTCGCTTGCGAAACGCACAAATTCTCGGAACGGGTGCAGACTGACGCGTTTGTTTACAACGAGATAGGTAATTCAATTTTCATGCTGATCGAGTTACAGTGAGAAACCAGTGTGCACCAGTTGCTTCTAATCCCGCGCACTATGTGAATACTAATTACGTTATTATTAATTAAATAATTATTAATTTAATTTGGACCTTGGGACTTGGACACATATTACAATAGACAATTTTTTGGTTTGTTTTGTTCTGGAATCCATTCATATAAAACTTTGGCGACCAAATAGTTTTTATTAAAAAACTTTTTTAATGTACTTGTGACGTTGACGTACATAACTTTGTATCAAACTACTTAATAATTTCCTTTTTTACAGGTAACCCCGACGACTTGATAGACAAATCGGACGACAACTCCCCATTGAAGGACTGGCGATCGAACCCCAACTTGACTCTGCTGAATTTAACATATGACGTGACTCCCGCTAACCTCGTGACAGCAGTGGTCACAGAACTCGCCATTCTCCCTTGCACGAGTGCTCCTGTGGTTTTGAGGACAAAGTTGGCTGAGCATGGAGTGTGAACTGGCAACATTAAAAAAAAAGTGTACCTTTTTTATATTAGGTCAATGTTTTCTCTTATTTTTTTTATGCATCAGTCACTGTTTCTTAGTAAATTTTTAGAATGATATTAGATAATTAAAAATGATTGTTTTTGCATAGGACTAGTTACATTTCTGTACATACATGAGTATTTTCTTATTAAATATCTTATGAATTTATTTTATTTTGAGAGCATGAATGCCTATCACTAGTAAGTATCTACCTATACTATGTATATTTGTACAAAACTTTATAGCTAATCGCTCGACATATTAGCTGTTATGGTGCGTAAGTTATTGGGTTTTAAAATGTGTACTGGATGTATTATGAGCTCCACTCGGTTTTGTTTGTATTGATGCATTGTTGGCTAACACTGAAAACTGCGATTAACCTTGGTTCTTAATGATGTACATAATATCTATGTATTATTTACTGTAATAAAAAAATAAAAATACCATATTTTTATTAACAATTATTATTGTTCACATTTCTACACAGTAAGTAAAGCTTCGTAATTTTGATTGTTTGTGACGTAAAAACTACTGGATTGATATTAATGAAATTGGGCACAGATATACTAGAAGTAACTTAACCTTCAAGAGTAACATTTCTACTTTTTTCTGCAATATCCCTCTCGAACGATGTCACACGCACAAGCTTAAAAAATTGAATTTTTGTTATTAATAAACACAAAAACTGCTTAACCGATTTTGATAAAATTTAGTACACAGATAAAATGGACTTAGGAATACCATATGAAATATTTTTCTGAAAATTCTCACAGGGACCAAGCCCTGCGAAAAAGCTAGTGTAAAATAAAGGGAAACTTCATACATATCGTCAAAACAAAATGATTTCTTTATCGATAATATATTCTAGGATAGGCATTGAGGTTAGTGTAGAAAAGATGTTGCAAATAAAAATAGCAATTTACTTATTATTATTTATTTCTCACACATTTGAGACATAGAAATGCACAAAACTAGATGATTCAAACATACTGAATATATTAATGTGTAACATAAAATTAAATTATTTAGTCCTTGTGTGGGTGCTCAGCCTTGTGAATAGAGAAATCTAATCTTACATAAATAATGACCAAAAGGAATAGTGCATGTAGGAAACCTACAACTAAAAGAGGTTCTTGTAACATCAGCAATCTTGGGAATGTGTAACGAAGTTGGAAATCTTGAATGTGATTCTCAACAACATTCTCCTTTTTGAAAGTAATCACTGGGCGACCCTTGGTGTCCAAATAAGTATAGTGAAGACTGTCTGGCAACCTTGTAACAGGGTATGGCAAGTTAAGCTTGATATTGGAAGATCCCTCTGGCAAAATGATCTTGGTTATCACTTCATCAACTTGCATATCATCAAATATGTGGTCAATAACCCTCATCTTCAGCAAGAAATCATTTCCAGAGCTAAATAAATATTCATAGCTAGGTACATTGTAGCCTAGAGTGTAATGAGTCTTCCAGCCTCCAAAGAGAGGGTATCTAGGTCTTAGGTCAAGTTCTACAGAATCCTTCTTGACCTTCATATTGGAGGTAGATATGTTGCCATTGGTGTCTCTATAATACACATCTGAAGCAGAGGCAGGCAACAAAGTCTTGTATGACCGTACACTTGCAGGCCCGCTGTGATGGTCCTGTTGGTAATCATAACGAGAAAATGGGCCCTTCAACTTTGCTCCAGAATGTACAATCTCGATGACTTCCTCAACAGCTATGTTTCCCCAATGAGATACTTCAATTAATCTTTCAACACGAGTAACAGTCAAAAATGGCGAGTTGTTCTTGTAGTGAACAGATAATTCCTTTTCACTGAATGGACCAACATTTGTATATGGACCGTAGATAATGTTTCCATCTTGCTGCGTAAAAGGTTTAAGTTTAGTAAAAGACTCTACGTTTTTCGTCGTCATGACTACAGTCGTCTTTTGGGATGCAATTGGGTAGGGAGAGTACACATATAAGTTACCAATGTACTTCACCAACTGATCTTCTTGTTGAGTAACGCTAGTGGGATAGGGCTGTAGCGCTTTAGTGTAAACCGATTCAACAGTAAAAACAGCAGTGGAACCCGCCCCGACACCCTCTTTCAGTTCTACACGCCAAAATCGCGCATTGTCGTAACCTTTCACTGTTGTGTCCATAAGTCGTAGCTCTCTGTTGTTACTATCCTTAGCACCGATGAATGCCAAGTTGCTCTTCTGTGAAGCCTCTACTGCTACCAAGAAGTTCCTTAGCGGTGATTTACCATCATTCTGTAGGGTTATTTTGGATGTAATTCTTACGAGTTGAGACGCAATATTCACTGTTCGGTCTACATTTTTTAACTTAACATCACTAGACACTGTATCAACAATAACACCTTTACATATTAAAAGTCCACATAGTAGGAAAATAAAACAAAATTGCATTTTCGCCGGCATTGTTAAATTTTAGTTCGGATTTTTGACATTTGACAACGTCGTCGCCGGAAGTACACGCCATCACATTTCACAGGAACTGTGTTGCCAGTCAATTCGTCGTTCCCGCTCGTCGCCTCTAGCTTATGGGGCTTAGTAAATACTATAGTCACAATAACAAAAAATGTGAAGTGCCGTCAAAGTCAAAGTCGAAAGAAAAAGTAACTTCATTGCTTCAATCAAGCGCGTGTTTATTTTGTTTCTTTCATTTCTTCGTAATTTTTTTTGCTGAAAGGTTCTTTGATATAGATAATACCTACAATAATTATTATAATTAGCCGTGCTGTCCGGATTTAATATTTAGTTAAAATAAATTCTTAAAATCTGTTCGTGCCTATGTATAAATTTCTCAATCTAGGTGCCTATATCCTAGAACGAAATTATCCACTTTATCTGTAATCGTTCGTACAATCTAGTGCAGGAAATTGAAGAATCATGCGCTTATTCATACAAATTTGCCTTTTACTACTAGGTAAGTAAATACTAATTGATGTTTCATTCAGAAATTATTAGAGAGAATGTGAACTGAATATGCTGTTTTTTTTTTAGTTTTGAATCAAATCTATTCACCATGTGAGGCATTCAGAGGCTCAAGATCATACGGTGGAAGTAGCAAGTCTACAAAGAGTAAAGAGAGTTCTGGAACAAAAACATTTGCTGGTACTTCACCTGGATTTCCTTCTCAGAATTCCACCAGAAGAGGTTTAGGGTTGTCTGCATGGGGTATTGTTGCACTAACAGTGTTTTTAATCCTGGCTGGCATGAGCGTGTATTATTTTGTAACATGTTATCCCATAATTTGCCAAAAGCAGTCGAGTTATAATATTATGGCTATGACTCCTGTCTGAATCCATTTATATTCCCTGTACAACCACTTTCATAAGTATTATTTAGATAATACCTTACAGTTACGTTTTTGTACTTTAAGCACTATAAATCTATTCTCAAATTCTCGAATAAGGTTTTTAAAACATTAATTTTTTTATTTCAGTACAATTTTAAATGACGCCTAAACTTATGAATGTAAAAGTATTCATACATACTTTAGCATGCTTGGTTGGAAAGAACAAATTTTTAACTTTTTACATTTCTTATCTGTCAAATCAAACTAAGTCCTGCACCTTCTAGCCATGATTTTTATCACAGAATTATGCTTTAATGGAGAAATGTAATATAGCTATAGTTCATTGTACCAAAAATTATGAATTCATAATATCAAAACAACTTTACCAAATGTGTAGATTATATGGTTGTGATTGTGTGTAGAAATGTTCATCTCATATCAACATTGTGTCATATCAAATTAATTTTATAATCCATACCTTTATTGGGTGTTTTGAATGTTGTAATGGAATTTATGTGAACTCAAGACATGAAAATTGGTTTGTTGGTAAAATTTATAAATGTACTGTTTCTAGTGGACCAATTGAAATTACTTTCCCTTAACTCTTTCTACTAAATAATAAATGTAGACTTGTTTAAGAGATAAGAACAAATAGTGAAGTGTTCAATATAGGTATTAGATTTAAGACTGTAATCGACAATATTATTTGCTATGATATTTCCGATGAGATTGTGATTATATTGACTGATGACATAAAATGAAATTAACCTATTTCATTGTTTGACTGCATATGGAGGCTAAAAATTATTCATTTAATTTAATGGTAATAGGTACATTCATTCACAAATAACATGGTGGTTATAAAAAAGGAGCACATATTGTGACGATTACTCATGTTTATATAAAAGTTCAAAATCCGTTATATCTTTAAAAAAAAACCTTTTTGAAAATTATTTTGAGCTTTCTCCTTGTGTACCTAACCAAATTACTGTGATAATATTGACCTAGAACTCCAGTGTATGTGACCCTCTCAACAGTTGGTGTTGGGGGGACCCATTTGAAAATTGAATAAAAGATTGTAGTTATTGTAATAAACGCGACTGAACTGAGACCACTGCAGCTAGATTGCAATAGCTTACTGTACAATTTAACATCAATTTTCCACTTTATCACAGTAGCGATAGATCATTTTTCAAATGCCTCTAGATATGTTATATATAGATCATGCCTTCACCAATAGTTTGGCAGTATTACGAGGACAAAATATATGATTTGCAAGGTTTTAACATTAAAAGGACATTAAATAAATATACATATCATACAGTAGTGTGTAAGACAATATTTATAGTGGATAAGAGTGCATTTAAAAAATTTAGAATCTTTGGTACTAGAATTGACAACTTTTTTGCAATTCTTTTTTATTGTCGAATATAATATGCTCAAATAAAATTTATATGAAATCTATGGTTTTTAATTTCTTTTGAGATTGATAGTCCTAATGCTTATTACTAGAACAGGTAGACGGAAACTTTAACAAATGAAATAGATGGTAGGAACATAGGTATAGTTTAAAAACAAACACATCGATATGATATTAAAATGGTTTAATTGAAAATTACTTTTACATATCAATAAAGTTGTCTATGGCTGCTCACTAGGAATAAATGCAAATAAATTACTTAGTTACTGGAAGAGTTGCAGCCAAAAGTTAGAAACATTATTTTTATCCTAATTGAGACTTTACATTAAGTAATTCATCAATACTTACAGAACACTCAAAAAATCCATTCATTCAAGAACCGTAAAAACGGGCCAAAAATATGAACATTGATTTTAGAAAAATAAGCATCAAAAAATAAAAATGAGCACATACATTCAATGAGAGAAAGGATTATTATTTTTCATAAAGTTAATTAATTTTCTCAGATAGGCGACATGAGAATTCACTCTAAAGCAATCTTAATAATTTTAAATGGGAGGTAATAGCAAAAACTATAGAAACATGTTCAGTCACCTATATAAAGAGTGAATAACGTTGATAAGTTTCATTAACACATTTCACATGATTCTGGTCTACAAGATTTGGGTATGCATAGTCTGACATTATTTAAATATTGAAAGGTGATGTGTTACATTACGCTTTGAACGCATCACGACAATTTACTTGTATAGTCGCTATACGTCGGGCGTGTCCCAAATGCGTTCAAAGCTTTAGGCGGTTCGCATTACATCCAAGATTTTCGGCACATACACAAACACACACGACAGTCTTTTAAGCACATGTTAACGTTTATAACTCGTCCTTATCCAAATCGACGTCGGACAGGTCAATGTCCTCTTCAGGCGGCAACTCTCCGTCCTTGCCGTCCCAGGGATCAGTTGTGGTGATCTTGGGCATTTCCGCACCTCTCACCGGAGCAGTCTGACCGCGACCGAATGACAGATCCCTGCGAAATTGGATGAAAATAAAGGAACTACATTGTGGAAGGCCATGTGCAGTTGTTTCTAAACTATCGCTCTTGGTCTTTACTAGGCATGACATATTAAAAAATCGCCACTTTCCTGGAGGAGAAGGCGATAAATTCCACTTTTCATGAGCCTTCACACTTTCAAACATTTTAAAACATTGTTATATATGAACAAACCACTTAAGTATTCCCAGCGTAGCGAAAAACTATCTGTTTATCCCGTTTCACGGCATAATAAAAACCGAAACAGCTATAGTTTATCGCGCGATAAAAACCGCGTGCCATAGTAGGGGGCAGACCTCACTAAAGGCAATGTAAATCTCACCTGAGGAACTCGTTGATGCCGGTCTCCGAGAAGGAGCCCCTGAGCGTGGAGAACTTGAGTTTCTTCGCGTTGACGACCGCCATCGCGGGGAATCCGAACCCGCCCATCTCCAGGGCGGACTCCAAAGCTGGCTGCGCGCCGGCCTCCGACCACACCCAACTAGGGTAATACGTAAATATTAATATAAATATTATATAACAAAGCCGTGTGGTTCCTGGCACAAATAAAGAATAGGACCACTCCATCTCTTTCCCATGGATGTCGTAAAAGGCGACTAACGGATAGGCGTTTGAACTTTGGATTTTTCTTTTAAACGACGGACTAGCAATCACTTTATGAATCTCAATTCTATCATTAAGCCCAACAGCCTAACGTGGCCTGTTAGTCTTTTCATGATTGTTGTCTATGTTTACTCCGCGAGGGATATAGACGTGACTAAAGATATGTATGTATGTATAACAAAATATTACGTTTTACGTACGGTCGCGTTCATAATTGCAGTCATAGTTCGCAAAACTTTATAGCTTGCACCGCTGCTATCACTCACACATTCACACAAATAACACAATAAACAACAAGCGGTGAAACGTTGGGTAACGCGCCATCAAGAAGAGGGTAGTCTAAAAAGTCGACCGCGCAGCGACCGTCATCCGCTAATAATCAACACAGCGACAGCCACACAGCGGTGATCCATGGTGGAACAGTACGAAAATAATGGCTTCATACCGACCAGAACATTTGCGGAACAGTTCGACACATTAGTGGTTACTGTTCGTCGAGTTTTCATCGTGAGGGACTACACAACAGGCAGCCAGCAAGAAAGCCGTATTTATCCGAAATAAATAGCAAAGACGTTTAGAATTTGCTCGGCAGTATTTGGATTTTTACTGGAAAGAAGCGATATTTACGGACGAAAAGTTCGTTTATGTCATCACAACACGGTAGGCTTCATTTATGGCGAAGAAATGCAACTCTGTATGAAGAAAAAAATATAGTGCCAAATATGGAGTCTGGACACATATCTGTAAATATGTGGGGCTGGATGAGTGCTGCTGGACCTGGGGAACAGGTGTGGATAGCAGGACGCGCTACAGCTGCTCATTATGTGCAAGTGCTGCAAGAAACCATGTTACCAACTGTGCGGTGTATTTATCCGATTGATGATATGCCAACAATATCATTTGTGCAAGACAACTGCCCTATGCATCGAGTCCATATAGTGCGTGAAAGGTTCTGCCAATTTATATTAAAAGTAATAATTACTTGGATAGTATTTTAAGGACAGCTTCAATATCTTTTCTTTATGAAAACGAATAATTAAGCTGTAACCTTAATAACAGGAGATAAGTGGATAATACAATTAGTGTAATATACTATATATGTATAGCTTTATATAATCATCAATATGTAAATAAAACTACAGGTAAACTGTTTTAATAAAATTTACTAATTTTAATTATTGAATGTTTTATTTTGCTCCCTCTTTATTAAATAAATTATATAAATAAATTTAATATTTCTTGCTGATTTCCGTGTTTGAAGACACGGGTAGGTATTGTAATTCTTAGATATCAGTTAGTTAGTCAGTCAGTTACTTAGTTCAAATGGCACCTTGAAACATTAAAAATTGTCAGTAAAAAAATTAAAAAAAAAATCCTTGAATAGCTTCGGAATCCAAGTAACGCTAGTAACTAGAACAAGCGAGTGTGAACAAGCGAGATTATCTAATATATCTTAGATCTCACTTGCTCACACGAAGTAATAAAATTGCTACCCAATAATTTTCAAAGGAACCACTACCTATGTTAGGGTCGTGTGCAGACAAACTTTCAACCTTATTGAAATGACATAAGTCTGGCAGTCGCAGGCTTCCCTCTATAGGCAAATCTTATGCAAATAATGAGAGACGACGATATCTCGATCGACAATTATCGGGCCCAATTCGGCCATCGTTGATTACCGTCTCTTTCTGTTTTGTTATGTTATATGTCAAAGAATAATAGACTGTTTTTCTTAGTAATCATTGGTATTAAAGACCGTATTCATTTGAAGGAATATTTATTCTTTTTAAATATGCATGTGTGTGTGTATCTAGTGGAACCTCAGTGCACGCTATTTTAACCCGTAAGAATTTTAAAACTATGACTGCAGATATGAACGCGATAGTACTTAGTTAAATATTTTTTTTATATATTGTAATTGGTAATCAGTTACTGCTCTGATACACAGCTGAATTAACAAAAAAATTGCTCATTGTCTTATGACACCACATAGTTAGCTTAACGTCTAGACATTTTTGTTAAAACCCTTGTTATAACTGATTTTACTCGCGTTGCATAATACTTTTTATAAATACTATACGTATTAAACGCGCATGTTACGTACCTTTATTTAATCTCGGAACTTTCGAATTATATTACAATGATAGCGTAACACGATTCGAACCATCCAAGATACGAGTAAAATAAAGGTACGTTACGTGCGCGATGAATACCTGTAGTATATATTTATATGTGGTAGAATCCTTATTATTCAATAAAGAACACTCACCCCCACATCTTATTCTTGTACTTGTCTCCGAGTCTCGCTAGTATGGCGAGGTACTCGTTCCGGCACGCCGCGTTGCAATCCAGAATGTGCGGCAGAATGGACACTACGCATAGCGGCTTCTCGCTACAAGCCTTCATCGTCTCCTCGTCGACAACCTGCAAATTAAATCACAATTAATAAACACATAGTCACGTCTATATCCCTTGCGGGGTAGACAGAGCCAACAGTCTTGAAAAGACTTGTAGGCCACGTTCAGCTGTGATTCTTTTAAGGCGATGTGCTAGCAACCTGTTTGAATATCAATTATATCATTAAGCCAAACAGCTCTAAACGTGGCCTATGAATAAATCATAAACAAAAAAATAAATTTAACTATAATGTATCCTCGATCATGTCTCACTCCTTAATATTTTAGTTTGTCTCAACTAGATTATAATATATTTTTTAAGAAATTTGCTGTTATTGGATGTAGTGCATTGATCCCTTAGAAATCCGTAATTTGGGCGCAAACTACCAGTGGGTACTGTACTGTAATATAACAAAAAATAAATAATACTACACTATACATAAGTAAACATTGCTATAAATTATTGATGCCGATAAAATTTACGACGTTTTGCAAATTGTTTAATTCAAAACAGTTTGCACACTCCAATTTCAAGCAAGATTTCAGTCGCGCCTCATAAATTTATTCACGGCACTCGCCCATTGATAATTTACTTTTTTCTGTGTATATTGAAATGTTTTATATCTTTGGACTTAAGGTTAGTGAATGTTGCTTTTGCCTGTTATATTTTTTAGATTTCCCGATTTTTAACAGCGTAATATGTAAACATAGCCTTGTCGTTTCCAGCACTTTAGAATAGAACCACTCGGATGTCGTTAAAGGCGACTAAAGGATAGGCTTGTAAACTTGGAATTCCTCTTGTAGGCAATGGCCTAGCAACCTGTCACTACTTAAATCTCATTTCAATTATAGAGCCATACAGCTGAACGTGGCCTTCTAGTCTTTTCAAGACGGTTGGCTCTGTCTACCCCACAAGGGATAAATTTGTGTATATATGTATTACACATTATGCTTCAAAGACCAAGATCTTTATTTATATTTCTTTAAGTGTTTTGTCTTTATCCTGGCGTTAGTCTTTATTACACTCTCACCTCTCTAGGAGCCCGGGATGCACCTCTTTTCCAATCCTGGATTTTTACCAAATCCAGGATTGTAAGTCAAGTGAATCCCGTCTCACCTCCGAAAATTTTGCAAGGCACCATTATATTAACCGCTATTGGTTAGCACAGAAACTAATATAATGTAAACTTCAGTAACCTCGAATCTAAATTCATAATCAACTTACACCACTTCACATTTCAGCTTTCAGCGTTACAAGCGAACATCAAAACATACATTACACATAACCAACTCTCAAATCTAAAAACAAAAATTGCTATCAAATCAAATTACTGTTATCCAAACATATCGGACAGCCCAGCATTACGTTCTTCCAAATATTATTTAAAGCCATATAATCCATTACATACCTGCAAGACTTCAGGCGCTGGTACATTCTCCGCGAACTTGTCAAGCGCCCACGTGACGATATCACTGGACGTCCTGCCTCCGTTGTAGTCCTCGACGGAGTCCGAAGACTTCTTGCCCGACGGGAAGAACTTGATGGTCGGGTAGCCTTGCACTTGATAGCGGGACGCCATTGAAGTGTGGACTGTGGCGTCGAGAGCGCCTAACTTCACCTGTATAGGTAATTATATTACATTATTATAATAGCATTATTATCATCAGTAAATTAAATATCCGTAAGTAAATTTGCCGTGTGGTTCCCGGCACCAATACAAAAAAGGATAGGACCACTCCATCTCTTTCCCATGGATGTTGTAAAAGGCGACTGAGGGATAGGCTTACAAACTTGGGATTCTTTTTTAGGCGATGGGCTAGCAACCTGTCACTATTTGAACCTGAATTCTATACATACATATAGTCACGTCTATATCCCTTACGGGGTAGACAGAGCCAATAGTCTCGAAAAGAATTTTAATGTCTAAATTCTGAGAATCCATTAAGAGTCTACCCCCCAAGGGATATAGACGGGACTGTATGTATGTATGAATGTCCATCCATATCCATACATAGTAATTGACCGACAGTTCTTAAACGATATTGACAATAAGTCGACATGGGAGATCTATAGAATACCAACAGAAGCCAATCATATGATTTTTAAAATTTCTGTACGTCTGTCTGTATGTTTGTACTACAGGGAGTCAGCTTTTTCAGTGAACTTTTTTGGCGAACGGCGTCACCGCCAATAGCTACTTTGGCATAGATCAGCTAATGATATAATGGTAACCTCTGGTTCCTCTTCAAAGAGTGAAGACGCAACCAGGAATATCGCCAGGAGAAAGATGATGTTAATGCTATGCTAATCGTCCACCTTGTAAAGTTCGTAATAAAACCTACAAAAATTACGTCAATAAAATCAAAACTCGTGCAAGCGCACAAACGTGACAATGGTGCTCGTAAAAATATTTAAAATCTCGTGAGCCGCGATAAATTTTGACAATCTTTACTTGAAGAAAAATTCTAAAATACCTATATAAGTTTTGTTTTGTTCATATGTATGGTACATCCATACTCTCTCTCTCTCTCGTCTCTGCGTGTTCCCGGTTGCACCCTCCACAAAAGGTATTCGGGGCCCGGGGTCCGCTTCCGAATTCTCTCTCAACTTGTTCCGGTTTTCGGCGTCCTCGGATTAAATCTTGTCGCATCATTACATTACATACATACATAAAATCACGCCTCTTTCCCGGAGGGGTAGGCAGAGACTACCCCTTTCCACTTGCCACGATCTCTGCATATTTCCTTCGCTTCATCCACATTCATACATTACATTACATACATTACATATGGTCACGTCGAATCCCAAGTTTGTAAGCCCATCCCTTAGTCGCCTTTTACGACATCCATGGGAAAAAGATGGCGTGGTCCTATTCTTTTTTGTATTGGTGCCGGGAAACCACACGGCACCCGGCAATCTTGTCGCACATCCATAATAATAGATATTATACATGCGAAAGTAAGTATATTTGTTCCCTCTTCATAGTTATTCACACTGAACTAAATTCCATTAAAGTGTGTAGAAATAAGATATTTGTCACGCGAAAACTAATATTTTAACATAACATATAATCACGTCTTTATCCGCCGCGGTGTAGACAGAGCCAACAGTCATCGTAAAGCTGAAAGGCCACGCTCAGCTGTTTGGTTTAATGATAGAATTGAGTTTTAAATAGAAACAGGTTGCTAGCCCGTCGCCTAAAAGACGAATCCCAAGTATAAAAACCCTATCGTTAAGTCGCCTTTTACGACATCCACGGGAAAGAGATGGCGTAGTCCTATTCTTCTTTCTATTGGTGCCGGGAATCACACAGCGTAAATTATAAATTTATTGAATATTTCTTTAACTCCCCGACTTTTCGCTCACCTCTTTGCGTAATCTTCGGCTCATCGTTTCGTGACTTCTTTATTTGCGAATCTACCCCGTAAAGCGTGACATGTATTACATATTATATTGAGAACTCGGCCTTTCAGTCTTTTCACGACTGATGGCTTTGTCTAACCCGCAAGGGATATACATACATATGATCACGTCTATATCTCTTACGGGGTAGACAGAGCCAACAGTCTTGAAAATACTGATAGGCCACGTTCAGCTGTTTGGCTTATTGATAGAATTGAGATTCAAATAGTGACGGGTTGCTAGCCCATCGTCTAAAAGAAGAATCCCAAGTTTATAAGCCTATCCCTTAGTCGCCTTTTACAACATCCATGGGAACGAGATGGAGTGGTCCTATTCTTTTTTTTATTGGTGCCGGGAACCACACGGCACAAAGGATATAGACGTGACTATATGTATATTTAAAAGCACTTTGTCCACAGACCTTGCCCTTGAGTTCAGTGGCGGCCTTCGCCCACTGGGGCTCCAAGTTCTTGCAGTGTCCGCACCACGGCGCGTAGAACTCCACCAGCCACATGTCATCACTGTCCAGCACTAGCTCCTTGAAGTTGCTGTCCGTCAGCGTGATCACGTCAGACTGGAATGAAATGATTTCATTAATGATGCGAGGCGAGAAATAATCGAATTGCCGTTAATAAAGTTGATTTGTATTTTTTTTAAATAGGGTTAAAGACTTAGGGTGTAGATTAAACAAACCACCTCTCTTTTCCTAACCAACATCATTAAGGTGGTCACATTACATTGGACATAAGGTACATTTCATACAATAAAACAGAGTACTTTGCCGTGGCGATTTGCTATGAAAAAAGCTTTAAAAATAAACCCTTCAATGATGTACAAAAGTAATATTTTACATGTAATCTATACATAGTTTAGTTTACTGACTAGCTCAGCCAAACAAACAATGAAAGTGTTTTGCATTTATTTTTACCTGAACTGCCTATGTACTCTTGATACTTTTATATTTCTATATGAGAAATCGGTGAATTTCTTAAATTTACAACGAAAAGTCAATAGGAAATCTTAGTCTTAGTAAGAACGTTCCCAGACCAGTATAAACATATTTGGGCTTGGTGTACCTTAGACCTCATTTATCATGACATTGAGGCCAAACAAGCAAATATCGAATTGTAAAAAAGTTTTTCTTCCTTCCTAAAGAAAAGCACATATGTATTTATAAATAAATAAAAGTCATAAAACTTGTTAAAAACTTATTCTACCAGTGGACTAAACACCGTAAGTTTCGACAAAAACAATCTGTTATAAAAACTTTAATGCAATACTTTAGTACAGCGAATTGAAAGTTGTATAAAAATAATCGAAAGTGAGTGGGTGCGTAGGCGCATTGCGTAGGAGCAAAGACTCTTTGCTGACTCCCACATGTTAAACTCTGTTTCTAGAACATACTTGATAAATGTGAAAGTATCAATGAGTATAGTATGTTTCTTAATTGACCTCAAAATTAAGAAGGACAACAATAGAAATAAAGTAATAATTTAGGAATATCAATTATTTTATGCAAAAATATTTTTTTGGTACTTTCAAATAGTTTGGTATTTTATTTTGATAATATGCTTATTTGTAAAAAAATTAAGTCTAATTTCATATAATTATGTTCTTTTGTTTGTTTTCCTGCCCACATATAACCTTAATAAAGTACAGTAACCATTCGTTATTATGGTTTGAGAAATTAACTGTTTCATCTCCATCGGAAGCTGACTTATCTGTAAACATCGCTATACCTAATTTCTGTTAAAAAAGATAAGATAATCCAGTCAATGAACCTGGTTAACAGAACAAACAAGGTGGCTATGTAAACTATTTGGATTTTTTTCATAATATTCTTCAAGATGCTAAGAGTAAAGAGTACATATAGCAACAATAAAGTACATGAGCGATATATTTTTTTATTACCTATCATATTACCGAGTGTAGCCTAGTTATGAAAATTATTTTACCAAGGACGTCGATACAAAGACCCCAAAACCAATTTTTAGGTTTCATAAGTATCCAAAAAGTTTCAGTAGAGTTTTATGATGACAAATGAATGGATTGAATAGCAATCTTTAACAAACTATAACCCCAATAAGAGTTAATCAAATAAGCAGAAAAAATCAACATTAGAAATACTGTGTAATTTGATAAAAAACAATCTTTCATATTTGCGCAGAAAAAATCAACATTAGAAATACTGTGTAATTTGATAAAAAACAATCTTTCATATTTGCTAACTGGGTATTAATTATTAGTTTTAATTTAGCTCAGATCTTAAATTTTTCTCTAGACACAGCTAGCTGTCTTAATTTCTTGAAACGTTATCTGTGACAGACAGAGTTAATAAAATTCTTATGCCTATTTTATAGGAAACAAGTATTGAACATCAATTAGTTTATTGCAAAAAAAACTAACTCCTGCAAATCAAGCGAAAAATTTGAAACTACTTGTTGTAAATTTCTTTACAATAAACTTTTTATTTGCTGCAACTTTTATGACATCAGGATTATCAAAATCGTTTACTCTTCTATGAAAAAGAGAAGCAAATTTTTTCAGTTCATCTTTGTCTATGGGTACACCTATTACCATTTGTGGTGTTTCAATCTGCTTCATGTTTTGCGATGAAGTTCTTTTGACTTTAATCCATGGAATAGAATGACCAAATATGCCTTCTCTTCTCTTCTGCTAGTGAGATAAATTTTAAATGGGCTTCTGTTATATAATACACATATAGTCACATCACTTGCAGGGTAGACAGAGACAACAGTCTTAAAAAGGCTGAAAGGCCAGCTGTATGGCTTAATGATGATGATGATGAATTGTGATTCAAATATTTACAAGTATATTAGTCTTTCCCTTAGTCGCCTTTTACGACGTTCATGGAGTGGAGTGGTCCTATTCCAAATCTGTTATATTTTATGTAAATTTATTTTTATTAGCAATTATGATAATTGGTGATAATCATTCAGGATCATAAGTATAGAACAAAATCATTCTTGAAATAAATTGCAAAATGAAATGGATGGATTTCTATTGGTTTCATATTGATGCAATGTCATTGGTTCTATTCGAATCTAAATAAATAATTATTAGGGCAAGCAGCAATGACAATATATGCACATAATGAATAGTCTATTAGCATTTTACCTATTAAGCCAAAATGATACTGACAAACCAAAACACAATTTGGAACAAAACTTAAGTATTGAAAATGAACTTTGGATTTTAAATGCTCTTATGCCTGTTTTCACCAACAATTTTTAAGATTTAAGTAAGAACTTAAGCAGTTTTTAGGGCTTCATTTAGTAAAAAATTATTTTCACCGCTGCTTAAGTGTCACCTAACACTATTTAGTTGAGCCTTTAAATTTGCCCTTGAACTCGGTTTTGAATTGATTTTGAAAGATAAAGCTCTTTACAAAAACTTACTTAACTAGGGAGTCCCCTAACAGGAAACACCTTGTGTGATGAAAATTAAGTATCCAAATTTAGGAGGGTAGGTTAGGGAGTACCCTAGCTTAGGTATTACTTAGTTAGGAGTGAGTTAAAGGACTCATTGGTGAAAATGGGCGGTGGAGGTTTGGTTTAAGATGGTGTTCTGAGATACAGGCTGGGCTTAGTTCAGACACCAGTCACTCAAAATCTAAGTTTCATTCACCTTATGAGGTGGTTTGCATACTGTGCAGAGAGTGACAGATTAATGTCTTGTTCTTAATTATTATTATAATTAATTTCTTAAACATGAAATTTAAACATACCAACTCCTTATGTAAATTGTTTTTGTTGTTGTAACTGCTTTGTAACAGTTCTTAAGTAGATAATTAAATAAAGTGTCTACCTACTCTGAGTGTTAAAATAATCTCAGTCTCAGACAAAGATGTACAAACTTTATTTAGTTAATATCAAAATATGTGTCTTACTAAACTAAAAACCACAATTCTTATCCTATGTGGTGCTTTGCCTTCAGAGTTTTTAACAAGTAATCTATTCTCTGTCTAAATTTTACCTTATCTGAGGAGGAGCCACCAGCCTTCTTGCCAAGGCTCTCATATGCCTTATCCTTGGCTGCTTTCAACCCAGCCTCGATGAAACCTTCAGCATTCCTCTGCCCCTGATATGGGGTATGTTTACTGCCCGTGAACACTTTGATAGTAGGGAAACCACTAACTCCATATTTCTGAGCGTATGACTTGTGGGCATCAGCATCAATAGCTCCAACTTTTATAATACCCTGGAGAATAAAAGTTGTTAAAATATTTATAAAATTTTTTATCATGTTGCTTACAGCTCAGGATGAATAAATTGATAAGACAATCTTTCATTAATGACTGTTAACTATTTTGAAAATGCTTAATGAAAAAACCCAGTAAAATTTAGGTTATAAATAGAATATGTAGTTATGATACAAAAAGCCGATGATAGAAATAAGGTAATTGCTCTACATGGAAATTACCTTTAGTGCTCGAGCGGCTTTCTTATATTCAGGGACAAGGTTCTTACAATGACCGCACCAGGGCGCAAAGAACTCTACTATCCAAACCTCATCTGAATTTGAGACTAGTTTATCAAAGTTATTTGGGGTGAGTTCCACCACGTCAGAAGACGAATCGTATAGTGCTAATGACCCAGCGACACACAATAGCACTCCTGTGAATATAAAATATAGTTAAAAAAATAGGCCGGTAAAATAAACCGTAAGTACCGTGAAGACATTTTATACGGTCAATTAAAATGTTATTAAAACTCACCCAAACAGTGCTTGAGAAGCATTTTGTTTAATTTAATGCTACTTACTGAACTAAAAACTACAGAACACCAGTTAAATATTTGCGATAAATTTATAAAGTGAATGAGAAATTTTGGGCTAAATAAACACGTCAATCGTTTTGTCTCCAAAATTGTCAATGGATTTCGTGGATTATTGTGATTGGCCACTTCAATCTTCCCGCCTTATATGTTACATGTTCACATAGTCTACTATCTAGGTACCTACTATTTAATATAATATTATGCATCCATCCACGGCTTTATATTATAATACTTTTCAAATGGGAGAGGCGGAGGCGCCTCAATTTGGTTCATACAAAGCCGTTGTCGCCAAACTCACACATCAATATTTTATGTAGGTCTTGTAAGCATATTTCATGATAGACATTTATTCAGTCTCGGGTCTATATGTTCTTGTGTTATTGTTTGCTTCAGGTTTGAGTCTTTACTTTAACTTTATATAAATATTTCTTTTTTCTATTCTTAAACCGGAAAGTTAAAGTGGCTGTATAGTCAATAATTTGATGCCGCAAAGTAAGAAAGTCGTTAAAAAATCTCAGCTAGTTTTGTTTTGTTTTGTTGAGTATGGTGACAGTAACATTGACAGTGAGTGCATTCTTATAGGTTGGTTTGTGAATGAATGTGGAAATTACAAGGAAATTTTGAATTTCTGATTTTATTAATATAATTTACAGTTACTAGAAAGTAAATTCTAATCGTTATGTTATTTTTCATATGATGTTAAAATCCTCAATTACTATATTTGGTATTAATGGTAAGTGTGTTTACCATTTTTGACATTTACATTCCCGCGTTGTAGTTATATTTTTGTCGTTCTGCCTGTTAATATTAGGCGGGAAATCTAGC
Source organism: Amyelois transitella (assembly GCF_032362555.1). Taxonomy (NCBI): domain Eukaryota; kingdom Metazoa; phylum Arthropoda; class Insecta; order Lepidoptera; family Pyralidae; genus Amyelois; species Amyelois transitella. Next base: position 2,211,498 of record NC_083506.1, on the reverse strand, counting down.
CACATATTCTTTTTCTTTCAGTCAGTCGGCCACCACCTTTTACCGTAAGTAAATTCTCTAGCACATTGTTTGTTGATCATTGTTCCAGTTCGGAGGCTTTTTCACAAAATGAATTCTGAAAAGGGAAGACCATTTACGGTGTTCGTCGAGGGTAATATTGGAAGTGGAAAGACAACGTTTCTAGAACATTTTCGTCAATTTGAAGACATAACTTTACTTACTGAACCCGTTGAAGAGTGGCGTAATTTGAAAGGATGGAATCTCTTGGTGAGTAATAACATAGTTGTCCATTAGTGGTGAACAAGTTATAAGTAAAAACGGGCTTTGTCAATGACTCATAACCAATGTTAATTTTGGATATTCTTTCAGGACTTGATGTACAAAGACCCTGCAAAATGGGCAATGACCTTCCAATCCTATGTCTCCCTTACAATGTTGAACATGCATCTAAGGGAAACTCCTACCCCAGTGAAACTAATGGAGCGGTCTATCTTTAGTGCGAGGTACTGCTTTGTTGAGAACATGATGAGAGGTGGAGTGTTGCACCCAGCTCAGTTCTCTGTTCTTGATGAGTGGTTCCGGTTTATTATCCAACAAGTACCAATTCAGGCCGATTTAATAGGTAATTTTAAATATGTTTTATTTGATTTTAGTGTGCTTACAATAAAGCTACTAGCTACAAGTATTTGTGAATTGTTATTTTAGTATATATGTTATTTTATTCAGCATTGGGTAGGTAATCTGAATCATATTTAACTTAAAAAAATCATATTAAATTTAAATGCCACTTATATGCCACATATTTCTTTTAGAGCAACCATGACTGGCTAGACCACCTGGTTAAAAACTGGTGACGAAAGTGATTAACATTAATTTATAATATCTATTATATCTTCATGTCCCCCATAGAAAAATCAAATAGAATGTGACAGCTGCATCTCTATGCGTGTATGGTGCACCATATAAACATATATACATATAATCACATCTATATACCTTGCGGGATAGACAGAGCTAACAGTCTTGAAAAGACTGATAGGTTACCTTTAGCTATTTGGCTTTGAGATTCATAAAAATGGTGCAACTATTCTTATCCCATAGGGTTGGTTATGGTATTCCTTTAAGTAATGGAGGTCGGACGGCACTCACTCTATTTAAAAACAAGTAACCTTGTCAAATCACCTAGGAAAGGATATGACTGGTGGACCCTGGATGTGATTGGGATTATGCTTGGACAAAAATCTACTTAAATCAGCCTTGTGTTTACAACTTATGTATTCATGTCTTGTCAAACATGTTTCAGTATATTTAAAATCCACACCATCCATTGTACACGAGAGGATAAGGAAACGGGCCAGATCTGAGGAGCAGTGCGTCCCGCTGACCTACATAGAACAACTACACCAACTCCATGAAGACTGGCTTGTAAATAGGAGCTTTGGCGAATGTCCTGCACCAGTAAGATCCTACTAATTTCTACTAATATTATAACTAAAGTTTGTAAGAATGTGTTTCTTACTCTTTCACACAAAATCGACTGGACAGATTTTGATGAAACTTGTTACATAGATAGAATATAACTTGGAATAATATAATTAGTACTATTTTATCCTGAAAATGTTCATTGCATCATCTATTATCATACTCTTATAATGTCCATTCATGCTTCCTTTAAAATGTAGACTAGATCAAATTGTATACTACTTCTCTATATATATATAGACTATATGAATGATACCCCTTACCAAAGTCCAGGGAAATAAGAAATAAGTTTATATTTATACATCTTGTCTTTTTCTCAAAAGCAAAAGACTTGAAGATATATTGCATCATATTCAGGTTGTAACATGTTTTAGGTTTATCTAAAGGAGTTATTTTTTGTGCTTATCAGTGTACCTACCTTACAATTGTTTACAAAGCTGAAATAAAATAGGCCATTGTCTTTTATTCTCTAGGGGACTTACCTCAAAATATTGCACAATGTTTATGCATATACTGATTATGAATTTTAAATTATTGTTATTATTTATTTATAATAATTATAGGAACTTCACTAGTCCATAGTGTGATGAAACACAAATTATATACATAGGTATAGTCACGTCTATATCCTTTTCAGGGTAGACAGAACCTACAGTCTCGAAAAGACTGAAAGGCCATATTCAGCTGTATGGCTTCATCTTCATGATTGAATGGAGATTCAAATTATACAACTAATAATATAATTTTTTATTATTTTGTAATTTAACAAATTCAACCTTCCCATTCCTATTTGCAGGGATGTCTAGCTATGACCATGATCTTCATTTAATAACTTGAGGACAAAGACGTAGGATAGGAGAATGTCAGTGAAAAGGCTGTTAGGCCATTTAGCTTTATTGCTTAATGATGTAATTGAGATTCAAATAGTGACAGTTTGCTAGCCCATCGCCTATAAGAATCCCAAGTTTATTAGCAAATTCATACATTCTATTTATTATAATCTTTAACAACATCCATGGTAAAAATATGGATGTTTTTTTTCAAAAATGCCAAGAACCATACAGAAAATGATGATGCTTCATAAAATCATGTTAACTTTTCAGGTGCTGGTCATAGACGCAGACTTGGATCTGTCACAGATAACTGATGAATACAAAAAGAGTGAACACCAAATTCTCAGGAAGGCTGTTGACGTAGTGATGAGGTCACCTAATAAGCTTAGTCCAAAGAAACCTATCACCAGTTCCCCTATTAAAATAGTTCCTCAAATGAGGCTTTAATTTAAAAAAGTTCTAGTGAACATAGAGTAAGACATTCCATTCAGATTTAGAATGGTTTGACGTAATTTAAAATGAGAACATGTTCTCAGATTAACAGGAATTTATCGAGAATATTCTTTTTCAATTTTAACTTTTTTACCTTCCACTTGGTTGGCTGGTTTTGATTAAATATCTACCTTTTGTAAATTTTATGTTGACAGGAAACATAAAGTTTGTGTTGAATGTTTTATAATATTAATATGAAACTGAACAGTTAGTTAAACTTATTATTAAACAAACTTGTGTACCAAATTCTGACATGCATTTAATAGACTTCCCTAATAATAGGTAAAACTGAAATTTAATGATAAAATTTTTATTGTGTGAAAATTTATATAAAAATTAAGTATTTAAGACATAGATTGTAATAAATGATCACAAAAAAATATAAGTAGGTTTTGTATTACATCAGTTAATATATATGTTATATGTATAATATAGTAACACAAAATTAGATATATATATCCATATTAAAAATTACCATACTGTGCCGACCCCACATAGAAAGTGGGAAAAGGTAACGACGAAGAAGAAGAAGAAGCAACACAAAATTTGAGGTTTATTGAAAATACCACTGTAAGAAAAATCATATTAGAATAAATTAATTTCTTAAGTTCAAATGTATAGATTACATGCTTCTTGGAAAACCACATTGTTAATTTAGCTTTATGATTTTAGAACTGCCTAGATTATTATTGACTAAATTCATTGCTTGTTTAATTTGTGTAATAAATATCTGATTGAAATTGTTTTTATTTTTTGCTCGGATCCGTTAAATCAAACGGACTTTTATGTAATAAGCACATTAAAAACCAAAACTGTTATGTTGTAAAAGGGGACTAAGGGCCACTTGCGTTTGTGGATGGTCTTCCTACCCCACATGCTTAGTGTTAGTTTAAAATTGTTATTCAGCTTCTGAGAGAAGCGAAGAAAACTGAAAGGAAAGTATGTTTTGAGTGATGATAATAAGAGATGTAATTAATTTTATTAAAGCACACAAGGAAATGAAAGACGCGCATTACATTATTGCACATCTAATAATATATTTATAATTTTTAGAATTCTTATTTGTATGTATTTTTCATGCGGTGTTTATAATCATAGAGTGGAAGAACACATTTTGTCTTGCTATGCGGCGTGGACATAGAATTCCCAAGTATGAATAAGTATCTACCACAAACTAAATAGAGACACTATTGTATGGTATCTACTAGTATCATAACATATAGAGATATCTAACGAAAATAGTGCTGCTAGTGGCTTATTGCAATAGTTTAAAAAAAATGTCAAATTTGCCGCGATAAAAATTAATCCCCTTAACAATTTTTATTTCAGCAGATTAAACACATAATCACATTATACAAGGGGTAAACAAGCCAACAGTCTTAAAAAGACTAAAAGATTCAATCTCTTTTTCAATCAATTACATATAATAAATATTCAGTCGTTTATCTTTGTACAAACATATTATTTTATTGCCGGTTGTTCACTGTAGGACCAAGCGGTCTACGTTCTTAGCCTATTCAATCTAAAAAATTGGCTTATGTCATTATTTGTCATACGACTTATGTCATCTGTCTGTCTTATTTTATTTGTCAGATGTTTACATGTTACCTACATGCCGATTTACATTACACAAAATATATTTTTACGTTATTTTTAGGTCAAATGTATACTGCCTTTTATTAGTTAATTTTAACCTATAGGAAATTATTTAAATTAATCAAATTTGTTTAGTTATGTACTATTTGTGATGACTTCTTGTTGTGGTAATGAAATAATAACTAATTCTGCTTTAAGCGAAGTTTTTACCAGTAATTTACATCAAATTTTATATTTTATTTACTTTCTTAGCGAAAATTGGGCGATCGTTTGTATTTTTGTCACTATATTTGGCGTAGCAGCGTGTTTTATTAGTCGTAAAACTGGTATAAATTGTGTGAAGTTTTCGTCCGCGACATCGCTAAATAAGCCCGTCTTGAAAGCAAAAGTAATTCAACCAGCTTCAAAGATCCAGTGAGAAACCTCAGTTACATAAGGTACGTTGCAACTTATATTGTAATTACACGAATGTTTCAAGTACATGTTTAAAATTATAGATTTAAAGTGGTATTGCAGTAATAAAGGCACCTATAATCACTATATTATTCCTTGCGTTTGTTCTGGTTGCGTTCGCCTTGGGAAGTAGTGATATTACAATTGTTGTGCTAGGTAAAAAACATAATATTTTATGATCTTCCAATTCCTACAAAATTTTAACTTCAAACTTTTTTCCTTTTTTTATTATCTTACTGTATATTTGTAATTTGAAATGTTTCTAAGCTTCATGTTCTATCACTTAGTATATTCCAAGAACAAACCAATATAATATTCTTGCCTAACAATTAGCTATGGCTATCTGCATTGATTTAAGTCTTGTGGCCTGTCTTTGGCATTGAGTAAGTAAATGATTGAGAAGTAGTGTGTTCTAAAGGTGTACAAACCTAAACATTATAACAAGAATTCATAATGCATAGTATATTATATATATGAGGCTAGTCATTGCTATATGTGAATGAAACTGTTACAAGGACTCCATCCAATAATAACTTGTTTGAAACACATTCATACTTTATCAGTTTCATATTGTTACATGTCCCGCTGTTATCATACTAAAAACCAGAATATTATACAGGTTTGATGAATGCAAGCAAGTATTAAAATTTATTTAATTTTTCACATCATCCTAATTTTGTGGCGATGCAGTGCAAATGTTTGAATTATTTCTGCAGTTCAAGGTGTCTCATTCACCTCTACTGTATTATGGTTTGTTCTATTTTACACTTGATGTAATATCTTGGCTTGTATTCAAATAGATGATATAAGTACCTAAATTTAAGGTTCTCCAGCTTTCCCTGCTTATAAAAGAATTTCTGAAAATCCTCTCTTAGCCAATGCATATCCAATTTTCTATTGATTAAAAGAAATATCTTATGCTCTATGCCTCGGTCTTGTCAGTGCTTTTTATATTGGTAATCTCTTTCTTTTATTTATTCAGAAGAACTTTTTAATATTAACCTATATGTTGTATAAATTATTTTCTTCCTCCTGGAATTTATCTGAGTTACGCCCTCACTTCCCTGGATAGGACACTGTGGTGCCCCATTTTGACCATGTATGATAAACATCTATCTTAGATTTGTGCTTAATTGTTTATAGTATATTTTTGGTAGAGTGTCTGTGGTAAAATTGTTAGGTGCCCAATTAGAATGCCTGATTGCACATTAACCATGACCAGGTCCAAATCCAACCGTAGTTATGTAACAATGACTCTTGAATGAATTTTCTGGGTAATGTATATCTGTTTGTGTACTAAACTAACCAATGTCTTTACAGTCAGGGAAAACATTGTGAGAAAATTTGCACATTCAGGCAACTGGATGTGTATCATGATTTAATAAGGGTAAGGTCATATGTATCAAATAGCAGGAACCTATCGCCGATATTTTTCACCACATTCTACAAAAAGTTTTCCTTAAATAAATAACTGCCCAAAGTTGAGTGACAAAAAATACTAAGAGCTGGGTTCCCCTGCAAATAGACAGACAGTACCTGGTTTAAAAACATGTTTATTTGTTTATTTATTATTACACACAACAGAATACAACTAAGTATATATATGCATACATGTCTTAGCTAATGCAGGATAATAGTCAAAGGCGCGTCCTGAGCCTGAACCTCTCCAAAGAGATGAGGATGTCAACGGGACTAAAGTTAAAAAGTTTGTACATTGGTCAAACCTCTGTTGCTCTATTGTTAAATTGACCTTAAAGACCCATTGATATAGTACTTTGCATACACACTTCCCCTTTATGGGTAGTCTTATTACCTTTCATCTCCCAACGAAAGTGAGCGCAGTCGGGTGCGCGTCGTAGGTTATCACAATGTTACCTCATTCGTCCGACCGCTTTTTCACTTTCCTACAGCCAGAAAGCGTGACAGTCGTATTTTTATGGATGCCATACTATAACGATATAACTTTACAATGTTTATAAATGGGTGCGATGCGTGTTTTGATGATAGAAGAATGTTTTGCTGAATTTATAGAAAAAACAGAACTGTATGGCTAAATATTAATAAAAATCTTTTAAGTTTTACACGTGTACAACTAATGATTATTAAATCTATTATTTAAAACGTAAAAGTAAACAGATTGACTGACTGATCTATCTACTCACAGCCCAAACTACTGAACCAATAGTTGCTATCATGTAGATTGCCACCAAGAAAGATTTTTTTTGGGAATTCCCGCGGGAACAGGAGACGATCTTTCGCTTTACGCGAGCGGAGTCGCGTGCGCTCTCTAGTCTTAAATACAATACAATGTGCACGAGCGAAACCGCAGAAAAAAGTTAGTACACACTCGTAAATAACACATCCAATCATAATCGCAAATTGGTTATGGTCGGAGTTCCTAGATAAGAGAAACATAGAACTGAAAATTCTAATATCTAAACCCAGATAATCTTTCACTTATCTTAGATCTTCCAGATTTTAGTATGTGTATTCCACGAAACTAAGAGAGCGTCTACTCAACTGATTAAAGAGTATGAGTCACGACTTTCTCCCCTGCGGGATATACAGGAGACAACAGCCTTTAAAACACTGAATGGTTACGTTCAGCTGTAGGGCTTAATGATCGAACTGAGATTCAAATAGTGACATGTTGCTAGCCTGCAAGAAGAATCCCAAGTTTATTAGCCCTTCTCTTAAATATTAAATAAAGGATGGATGTTGATGTTTTGAGCATCGTTTTGTCCTCTTTCACGACATAAGAAATACTAAATCTTGCACTGAAGAAAGACTGAGTTCTTCAAGTATACTGCTTAATTTCAAACTACCGTCTCATCTTCAGTCTGGTCTTCGGCATCCCCAATGTTCTCGCACTACGGGCTCGCTTTTATGAACTAAAGTGCTTTGAAGTTTGAATGCCAACCGATCTTCATACGGTGACAAAAAACATCGTGAGATAAGAATCAGGCAATTGTTTGTGCAACCATGATTCAAGCCGAGCTAAGTGCATGGGCGCCGAAGACATGCAGGTATTGCTTCATGTAGCTATTGGCTGACTTCATGCTGACTCCACTTTAGAATCTTGGGCAGAAGCGTACCCTGGATCCTTAGGTGAGGATGCCAGGAGGTTTGTGGTATAGGGGTTTGCATATAATGTTTAGTGACGTCTAGCCAGAATTTATATGGTCTGTCGATTAATTACATGGGTTTCCATTATCTGAAGAAAAAGAGACTTAACCGTTGACAGTCCAGAAGGTCAGTTGCTGACGTCTATCCCTCCATTGCCTTAAATTAGGAATGGTTTAAAAAAACCACTTCTACCAATCAACACTAATATTCGCGAATGAATTGTCGCAGACTTCGGAAAGGACTGGCGATCAATTCGTCATTTTCAATTTGTTTAATGTCAATCTGTCTCAATCATTGTTTGGGTTTCACGTGAATGAAATCGATTAGGGCTATCAAAGAATTGTGTGGACCTGTACTTTTTTACATGCAACTTGGTTTTATTGCGCTTATAAAAACAGAATTGAGAATATTTATTTGATGCCGGTAAAAAATAATTATCACAAGACTGTAATTAAATCGGTTTATCTCCAGATCGGAAAAAAATACTTGTTCAACAAATGATGTGCTAACTGCCAACCCTAGGTGCATTGTGGAGTTCCTAGAAATATTCGAATGATATAATGTAAAAGATTTGATCCTCCTATTGTTATATCAGAACTATAAAGCACATCACTAAATATTTATTCTTCTTCTTGTTGAGGTAAAATGTTAAAACTTCTAAAAAATTTATATATGTATCCCCCTCACTCTATCTAATCGGTTAACCTCGGGGTATTCGTAACCTATCACTCTCCATTACCAAGTAGGAATTTTAAAAACTTCCAGGCTGACTACTACCCTACCCTTTAGCCTTGTGCGAATGGTTTAGTCGTTCTTTTAACATCATTTATAATGATGGCACGTTGACGAAATACACTCTTAATTTATTCTTCTCTATGTGGGTCGATATATACATTAAACTTCTTGTAAATTCACATACACACGTGAAGGACATAAGTTTTATCTCCTTGGCATTTGCGATAATTGACGAATTTCAGTGAGCAAAGCTGAAGACAAGAGCTAGTAGTAGCAAATTAATGCAGCGTCGCCGCGGTCGGTTCATGTCATATTTATGTTTTTTTTTTTCAATGTTCCTGATGGATACAGTTTCTGGCGTTATTTGTAACAGCAGGGCGACAGAATAGTTTATGGTAAGTAACCAAATGTTCTGTTTTATATTCTACATTAATATTAACACTGTACACGCGTTGGGCTTGTGCGTCAATATATAACCTGAAATCTTAATAACAAAGTTATCGATCGTTTCAGCATATCATGACTTACATCGGTCACATTTGAAATTCATCATGTACACCCTAAGTGTTTTGATGTTTTATGTTAATGTTGATAAATATTTATTTACTGGAAATCATGCGGCCCCCTTGACCAGAGAAATAGGTATTTTTGAATTTTTTTTTCATAATTTTGACATTTGAGCAGAACTTGCGCAGAGGAAACACATACGAGTTCTGTTTTGTTTTCGGATTTTTATTTTCACCAAAATATTTTTAATATATACATTATTATAAAAAAAATGATATGCAAACGTTATTTGGAAAAAAAAAACAACACCTCATCCCAGAATTCCTTCAAGCCTTAATTTATGTATTAATATCCTAAATATTCCTAAGTCATAATTACTTGTTTTCATGCCGCATAAATATATCGTTCTTTTAAAAAATCTTTGTGCGATTGTATTACGTATTAAAGAACATAACTCTCCTTGTGCAATTGGTTTAAAATAAGGAACACAATCATTGCCAGATCACAAATACTGTTTTGGTGCAGTTTGTCCTGACAAATTACCTGTAATTGGCGTAAAATGTATGTCGTAAATGATTAAATAGGAATTATTGACCATAAAAATTAATTCAGAAATAAATTCCCATGAAGAAATGGACTAATATTATTTCTTTATCATGTAAGTGCACATTAACACAAGGGGTATCAAGTAACATGGCTATAATTTAGCTCAGACCAGACAAGTTTTTAAATACATTTAATTCTACTTACAATGATATTTCTGCGTAAAAAGAGTATTAAGGTTATATTGAATTTAAATTGGCATACATTAACTTTTTAGTTTAAGTTTAAAACATATTATTCAGCTTGGCTTGTCATTTAGAATTGTTTATTTAATTAACTATGAATAAATTTATTTGTTCTGGGGAGCTGTCAATTTAATAAAATTTCTTCAATCTGAAGTTCCCCTTGAGCCTGGTATAATCACACCAAGTGATTAAAAGCCTTAAACATACATATGGTCACGTCTATATCCCTTGTGGGGTAGACAGAGCCAACAGTCTTGAAAATACTGATAGGCCACGCTCAGCTATTTGGCTTAATGATAGAAGTGAGATTCAAATAGTGACAGGTTGCTAGCCCATCGCCTATAAAAGGAATCCAAAGTTTGTAAGCCTTAGTCTCCTTTTACGACATCCATGGGGAAAGAGATGGAGTGATCATATTCTTTTTTGTACTGGTGCCGGGAACCACACGGCAGAAAAAAATAAATAGACGTCCCTGTGCGTTTGTTCCAGAAATGCAGAGTAAACGGTATTTTCGGTTATAAAACTTTCATTTGCTACTTCAAATTGTCGTCTTGATCATAAAAATTATTGACCCAAACCAGATTGAAAAATATGGCTTCGGTAATTTGAAAAATGTACTTAATTTCAATTAGAACAGACATTTCAGGCCCCCATCGCACATATTTACTCCTTGGTCATGTGGGCTATTAAATTTATGGGCATTCTTTTGTGATCCATATTAATCAGAAATGTATTTTCTGTGACATTTAGTTTAACACAGGCAAGTACTTTTTGTTAAAGTTTTAAGTATTTAAGGTTTTATTTACTAAGGGTATTTTATTGTCTATTGGCATTATCCCCTAATTATGATGATCTTTATTTAGTTTCTGCTCTACCAGAGCGATGTTTTGGTTCTAGATTTGGGTCTCGTTCCTTATCTTGCTCTTCAAAACATATTCCAAATTGTAAATTCAGCATCGTGTAAATTATAGCGTACTCTCACTCACTTTTTTTCACTCTCTTTCTCTCATTTTTGGTTGTACCGGGTGCACCTGTAAAGGCTGTGTTTCTGGACCTGGATTACCTTTCCGAGTTTCTCTCCTCACTTTGTCCGATCATCGAAAATTATCATTTATTTTCGTCATTTTCATCTTTATCAGCTTTCCCGGCGTAAGATTTCATTGTGTTGCCCCTTCTAACATGCCACCATAGCTCGTTCTTTTCTCAAAAATATGTCTTTAAACTGGGTCAAATTAAACTTGCTCGATTAGTTATAAATATTCACCGGGACTGGTGAAAATAAAACTTGTAAACCCACATGATTTTCGCGTTAGAATTATCTTGCAGATGGTAAAAGTAAGGAGGAAGTAAGAAGCAGAATGAGGCCGGCATCACCAGACGGTCTAGTTGTCGGAACTCATCAGTCGTGTGCCGGTGCGACACAGTGACGTAAGTGAGTGGATTCGGCAGGCTTTTCGGGGCCCCCTCCAGCACGTTTTGTTTACACGGCCGACACCGCGGCCGGCACCCGGCACTCCGCCGCCGGCAACACGCGAAACGCGACGCACCGCGCCGCTGGCTAGCCGCCGGTGATCGTACTCAGTGATACCCCCAACATCAGAGGCCTGGCGACGTCCAAAAACATAGAACACTCCCAAGGAAACCAACGTAGCAATCTAGATCATTGATTTGCATTTTCCGCGTTTTCCGTGCATCAGGTGTGCGATCAGGATCTGCATCGCCGAACAACATCGTAAGTCCGATTTTTTTGGTCATTCCAAATTATTTAAACCAGTTGTCTTACATCATGTTATATACAAAACAAATGTTTACTCTCCTATCTTTATATTGGTGTTTTTTTTGTCGCAAACAGTTGTTGTTAAACTTTTATTTTATTTTTCTCTCAATTTTGACAATGTTATTGTATATGTGGAAGGTCATAATTTTCGTGTCACTTACGTTCCTTTTCCAAATGGAACCGGTTGGGATTTTTTTAAACTGGTGTAATAAAATTAACATATCAGTGCCAAGGATCAGGCACGTACATACGCATCATGCAGGTATAAATTAGGTTCAGAATCGTATGGAATTATTTTCGATTTGGTTGTTCGATACTTATAATGTGTTCGATGTGTTGGGTGGTAATGAATGGACTCAGTTACTCAGCATTTACATGCCATTGTGTTCCGTAACAAAATCTTAAAGTATAAATTCAGTGCGCCTTGGCGGTCTCCTTCGTGCATGTAGTTAATACAAGTTTACATATGAAAATGTGTTACACATATTTTTAATAATACAACAGTGCATTTGTCCTGCATCTTTGGTATCGCCCACGTTCCGATAACGTAACAAGTGATCGCCTAATCTTGACAGTCATGAATTCATCCGCTCTATTCTAGAGACCGTAAAGGATATAAATTTGAACGAGAATATGAGAATTTGTTTTGTCATCAAAGAGTTGACAAGAAGACCTTTATCATGCCTGAAAGTTTTATTATTACAACTTTCATCTGACGACTCATTTACATAGTTGCCTTTCTGAAAATTAACTCGTTTAACTTTCGTTTGATTTGCCTTAATTTATTGTCTGGGAATTCTGTCTGGTCATAAATTGGCAGACTGTTCTATGATTTTACACTGTATCGATCGGAGCGTGAGCTATTCGAGTCCCGGTAATTATCCAGTACTGTATAAATCATGCGCTATAAATAAGTATCCTGGCGCTCCTTCGACCTCCAGACGTTCGACCTTTACTTCTAAGGGCTCTGATATTATTACCAATATGAACAATAGTAGGTACGTTGTTAAATTCGTTTTGGTAAAAGCATTAGAATAATTTTGCATTGTTCAACTGGGTTTTCTCTTTTGACAGTAGGGACGCTGTGTGTAGGTTTTTATTTATTTAGTTGTTGCCAGTGGCTTAATCTGATTAAACTATTCTTCACGGCGAAAATATTTTTTTTTTTACAAAATTGTGATTATTTCAAAAACTACTGAACCGATTTCGATACCCACGAACTTAAAAATTATGTTGACAGATCTTACATATCTTTTATATTTCGTGAAAATTAGACCAACGGTTCGAAAGTTATTGCGTTTCAAACATACAAAAAATGTATTTCTGCCCCAAGTTGATTGGTAGACCTTGCTCGCTCGGTCAATCAAATTTGGATCATCCAATTCTAAATATCACTTTGCAAAACATTAAGTAGCCCGCGTACTTTATTACTATAACTTTAGCTGTCGCAGTCAGCGGCAATTTAGTAAAAATTATTAAAATTATACTAACCGTTTCGTAAAATAATAAGTACTTATTGTTAAAATTTCATTAGCGTTATATCATTAAGCTTATAATATAAAGGGCATTATTCATTTGAACATCATCTTTGAAAGATATTTGATTTTTGTTAATGATGTTAATTTTTTGTTAAAAAAAAGATTAATCATTATTGAAAGATCTTTCTACAGATGTATGAATTGTTGTAATTTCTGTTATTATCTCCATCAAAAGTTGACCATTTCACAACTGTAAATTACAACATTAGAAGGCACTTGATGTGTTTTACCAGCTTGCTTGGTGCTCGTTGACGCAATGATATATGTTCTGATAAAAAAGAAGTGACTGCATTCTGTTTGTTTGTTTTGTAATGTACGTCTTATCTGCCCTGTAAGATACTGCAGTTAAAAGGACAGACACAGAAATATATTTCTCATTTGCCTTATCTGTATATTTCTAGTAAAATCCAAGTGTAGTATTTGGTAATACAATTTTTATATTTAAATTTTAATCAAAGCTGTGAAAATGTTTTTTTCGTATCCCTATATATACCTATTCTAAAACAAATTCAGGCTATGCTCTGATCGATGTTTATTACTTAATTGATGCATGAAGGGGTAGGCGCAGCAAAAAATAATTTTCTATCAAAATAATTAACGCTCTTTCAATTTATTTTTTATTTATGTTAACTATATTAGTGAAGGGCAATTTTATAAGTTCATACCCGTCGTAGCCCTTACTTAAATCGTTCACAATTTATTAAAAACCCCAATGACTACAATACTTTATTCATATAACGACGCTCATTGCTACTGCAATCAGAAATATGTCTAAGAAGTTATTATGATGATATTTTTTCATAATAACTTACTGTTTAGTAACGTGTGATCGTAAAAACGAGATAACTAGTGTTATCGTTCATTGACCGCAATCCATTGCGAACGTTCGGTTTCTTAATTAAGTATTGGGAAATAAAGAGGTTTAAGATGTTTTATTTTAAATACAGTTTAAGCCTTTGTTGGTGAATGGGTACGAACAAGTGACATCAAATGTAAGGAAAATGTATATTGTATTCTTAGCTCTAGACCTCAAATATGCTTCAAAGTATGATACTTTATGTACTACTATAAGATATGATTTGGTAAAGTTTTTATGGTTGAATTCTTCTTCTTCCTCATGGCTTTAAACCCGGTTGCATCCTCACCACTTTTGAGAGGAGCCCAGGGTATGCATTTGACCATGGATCCTGGATAGGGTGAGTCAGGTTTTTACACGAAGCGTCTCCCGTCTGACCACCGCAACCTTCGCAGGGGAACCTAACCCGTATTGGATCGATCATGGTTACACATTCAGTTCCCTGAATGTGCAGGTTTCCTCACGATGTTTTCCCTCACCGTAAGAGCATCGGTAAGTTCGAAAATAGTCATTGGTTTATGGCCAGGGTGGGATTTGAACCTGTGCCCTTTTGCGCCACACGCATTTTAACCGGGCACCTTACCGATTCGACCACCGACGCTTACTTACATACATTTTTACATACCGACATAAACATATCGACACAGCATACACACATTGACTTCTTGTCTAACACTATTCAATAGTTTAGAAAAGTAGAGTTGACATTATTAAAACTATGAAGTCCTAAATTACACATTACTCGTAGTATTAGACATTTACAGAGTAAACGCAATGGACAAACATTTTTGCCAGCCTTTTCACAGCATATTTCAGCAGACTTCATATGTATAACACGAACACTTCTGTCCTTTTTAGATCAATTTCGAATGGTCATGGAATGATGTTTGTTGGAAAGACAGCTTTGAAATGTTAGCTTTCATTATCACAATAACACTTATATCGTTTATCTATCTGGGCATTGGTCCCACTTATCCACTGTTTCCAATCTGTTCAAAGCAATTAAAAGATTCACTTTCATTTGGACCGGTTTATAGTTTTATCACTTTGACGTATCTACATTTATTTATGTCTTCATTAGTATAATCTACTTGAACTTTAAATTTTGTCCTCGAACTGTGATATTTATGGAATTGAGAATAGATACCCGATTCACAACATGTCTTTAGGGTGGGTACCTACATATATCAGGAGCGTTATATTAAAAACAAACGGTTGCTTTAATACTGAGCATTTAATCATTATAATATTGCAACTTTTATCATTCTCGTACGTTAACTGAAATGCAGATTACGGACATTTAGTTAATAGTACATCAACAGCTGAATATCCTTTATCAATCAATATTGAATTGATCTAATCACGTTTAAGTCGATGCTGATATCGTATAAACATATAAAACCTTTTCATAAATACATATAATCACGTCTATATCCCTTGCGGGGTAGCCAGAGCCAACAGTCTTGAACAGACTGACAGGCCACGTTCAGCAGTTTGGCTTAATGATAGAATTGAGATTCAAATAGTGACAGGTTGTTAGGCCATCGCCTGAAAGAAGAATCCCAAGTTTATAAGCCTATCCCTTAGTCACCTTTTACGACATCCATGGGAACGAGATGGAGTGTTTGTGTGTGATTCTTGTTTTTATTGGTGCCGGGAACTTTAACCATAACCTTTACATATCGAAAGTAAAAGTTTACTTTCGTTGTCTCAAATGAAAGTAATCCACGGCTAGTCTGTATTAGTTTCGCTCTCGACGCTCCGTCCCCGCCTCCGCTCTCAGTCACAAAATTTTCATGTTTGTAAACCTGTCCTAATGGTTATAATGGATGTTGAACAAAGTTCTAAGTACAACTTTTAACTACTTTTAAAGTCATTGTTAATGTAAAAGATTCTGCCGTGTGGTTGCCGGCACCAATTGGATAAAAGAATAGGACCATTGCGTCTCTTTCCCATGGATGACGTAAAAGCCGACTAAGGGATAGGCTTATAAACTTGGGATACTCATTTCAGGCGTTGGGCTAGTAACCTGACACTATTTGAATCTCAATTCTATTATTAAGCCGAACAGCTAAACGTGGCCAATGGGTTTTTCGTGACTGTTGGCTCTGTCTACCCCGCAAAAGATAAAGACGCGATTATATGTATGTATGGTAAAGATTGTTAATATTGGCCAGTAATTAGGCATATTTTTAGATTGAAATATTTCCCTTTATAAGTAAATCTTTTATATATTTTCCTCTTAAGTTACTATGGCATGTAAGGCAGTCAAAAACCTTTTTTTTAATTAAACAGAAACAGGTTTTCTTTAATTTCGGTGCTGGTCACACGTCTACACAAACCACGTGTTGAACTCTAATACCATCGTTGGCTCAAATGTCACTTGTTATTTCCCATTACATATCTTCAGTTAGTTTATATTGAATCGCATTAACATTTGCTGTTTTATTTTCTTTGCAGTCAGCAAACACATGTTTCACCAATTTGATTTAAAACAATTTTGCAGTGATACGACTCGTTAAGAAAGCGAAATTTAACCAAATGTGATTGCGTACGAGAGAGAAAGTCATGTTATACAGCGGGTGCATTCGCCTGACGATATACGTGATGATGACGCACATTGCGAAAAGTTTGCGGAAAAAATTGCCATAAATTCTTATGCATAGGGGTCTTATTTGCATCAGCTTTTATACTTACATACATATGGTCACGTCTATATCCCTTGCGGGGTAGACAGAGCCAACAGTCTTGAAAAGATTGAATGGCCACGTTCAGCTATTTGGCTTAATGATAGAATTGAGATTTGAATAGTGACAGGTTGCTAGTCCATCGCCTAAAGAAGAATCCCAAGTTTGTAAGCCTATCCCTTAGTCGCCTTTTACGACATCCATGGGAAAGTGATGGAGCGGTCCTATTGCCGGGAACCACACGACACCTACCATTACGCTTTTATACTTACTAAAATGTTTGCAAAATTTCTTGGTTTATGACATTTCAACGTATTAGTGTTAAATGTTCGTATATTATATTTTTGTCAGAAATGTGTTTGTATAGATAATTACGTTAATTGACGCAGGTGTATTATTTGTGATTATCAACGTTAATTTAAGAGCGCGTGGGTTTAGTTTTGATCTCGTAATGCTTTTAGATACTATCGGCCAAGATTGTTCGATCTGGGAATGCTTCTTGTGATGTTGCATTCATTTTGATTTAGTGAGGACGTTTTAAATGAGAGTAGCTTTGTGTTAAAAATTTTGAATAACTTAATCCAGAATCGTAGTCAATCAGGACCCTGGGACTCACTCCAGAAAGATTAGGACGCAACCAGGACTAACGCTAGGAGAACGATGATGTGGACTTTGAGTGACTTGATATGAATTGTGGCGGAAATGTAATGAATTTGGCAGAGCTAAATGGAGGAAGCTGTGAGTTCTATGATGAGACAAATGAATAATGAGATGCGGGATAAAAATAGAATAAGAAAGACAGCAGACGAATAGTCCCTTTCTTGAATCGTTTGGATGTCCGAAGCAAGAATATTACAGAACTAGCTGTGCCCGCTACTTCGTCCGTGTGAAATTGTTATTTTGGGCATCATTGAAGCTGAAGATTAATAATCTTCCCCGTTATTTTTCACCACATTTTCCATTATTTATTTGCTCCTTATAGTTGCAGCGTGAGGTTATATAGCCTAAAACCTTCCTCGATAAATGGTCTATTCAACACAAAAAGAATTTTTCAATTCGAACCAGTGGTTCCTGAGATTAGCGCGTTCAAACAAACAAACTCTTCAGCTTTATAATATTAGTATAGATTAGAAATGTGTTACAGCAAGTTAAAGAAGGGGATATGTTGTAAATTCGTAATTGCTAACATCAAAAGTACTGTGGCTACTGTTTCTATTTAAGTCTTCTCTTAAAACTACAGTAACGTTTAAAGAGACGTTAGGAGTTAAAAAGATTTTTTTGGTCGCTTAAAAATTGTATAGAAGAAGGGAAAACTGTAGTGAATTTCAAAACTGAAAACTGACTTTTCATCGTAACCACTGTAGATCTAGTATACTTGAAACTAAGGGGTTTGCAACACTGTACACCTAAAGCTACACATTGAGTCGCGGGATGTCTATTGAAAGAGAAATTGGTGTCATCACTGAACACTCACGAGTTGCTGGACCGTACGCCCGGTGTCGAAGTAAAAGTGTTCCAAAAAATGTACGTCGCGAAATTACATTGCGATTTCGCCATATCGAGGTTACCGATGTGGGTCGAGTAACAGCTATCTGTTAGAATTAATACTTTTTTCGCTGTTCCCTTTAGCATCCGGCAGTGGGCGCTTTCAGTTCATGGTCATTGAAAATCAGACATTAATCATCATCGGTTGGTTTGGAAAAGTATTTGTTTGAGTATTGATTTTTTTATGATTTATTTTCAAAATGTATTTAAATATATATATGGTATCAATTAGAGCAATTATACCTTGGCTAGTAATATCGTTATAATGTGTGATAAATTTTACGATAGGAAAAATTTAAAATTTTTCGTATGTGTTTAAATGACATTTCCGTATGGAGTTTCTACTTCCGGAAGTGTCTAAACAAGAATTTACAAGTAAATTTACATATTGAATAATTTTCTGGTGCTAAGCAGCACATAGTTTCATAATGAAGTCATTAGACTGGCATGATTCATTATCATAGTTTTCAGTAAGTACTGGTTATCCATACTTACTTAAAATTTTATGGTTCTAAATTTTATCGTAC
The DNA here is from genome assembly GCF_032362555.1 of Amyelois transitella. NCBI lineage: Eukaryota > Metazoa > Arthropoda > Insecta > Lepidoptera > Pyralidae > Amyelois > Amyelois transitella. The sequence goes on along the minus strand of NC_083506.1, from coordinate 2,192,556 downwards.
GTACAGCATCTTTTTTTACTTCTCGTGATCTTAGATTGTGCTAGTGCGTATGTCTCATATGTCTGCTTCGTCATCTTTGAGTTAACTTTTTGTTTATTTTTTATTTTAGTTTGTTGTTTATTTGTTAAAAGAAAATACGTCTCAATATGACCCTTTTCGTTCAGTTTTTTTTAAAAGACTTCTTCATTGTATTAAGTTTTAAATGGCATGATGTGTTAACGTGTCAAAGCATAGACATTGACCTTGTTGGTGAAATGTAGATAACCGGCAATAGCTGAACCCCCGATAACCTGGGCGTGACTGGAAAGCGTTTGGAACTCCTTCAAACGATAAACTTGACCTTTAAAACTAAAAGTTAACGGTTCTCAACTTTAAAATTAGACACTGATAACTATATCCGAGCGAAATTTTGATGTTATTTAATATCTGTATTTTAAAATCTTACTTACTTACTTAAGTTTTTACCGAGATGATTAGTTAATTATGCCTTTTCCGTACTCTATGCAATACGTAAGCAAAATTTCATGCAGATGAAGTAACTCTATTTCTAATACCTAGTAGGTAAAATGAAAGATTTTATCGTAGAAAGAACTAACCGAAGGTTTTGATACACATCTTTTAAATATAGTAATGAGTTCATATTGAAACGAAAGGTTTTTATCAAATGAATGATATTGTTTTGCATACAAATAAAAAAGTGACACAGTACTCCAAATTCGTGGCGCGGAAATGATGCGAAATGGGAACAAGTGAAATGTCAGTGTGATCACTTTCAAACTACTTCATTTCATATTGTTGCGTCAATTATTTTTGAAGATTTTTACTGAAATAGAAAAAAGGAATATGAAAGAGGTTTCGTTGATAAATTTAGTTTTCACAAAGAAAAGTTGATGGTTATATACATACATATACTCACGTCTATTGCGGGGAAGACAGAGCCAACAGTCTTGAAAAGACTGTTAGGCCACCTTCAGCTGTTTGGCTTAATGATAGATTGAGATTCAAATAGTGACAGGTTGCTAGACCATCGCCTAAAAGAAGAATCCCAAGTTTATAAGCCTATTCTTAAGTCGCCTTTTACGAAATCCACGGGAAAGAGATGGAGTGGTCCTATTCTTTTTTGTATTAGTGCTGGGATGATGATTGATGATTATGTTTCTGTACTTATAACAGTTTCAGCGTTTACCGAGACTAACTTGAGAAGACATTGAATAAATATTTTTTAATCATCTTCATATAGATACCAAAACTGAATTTTTAGCTTTTTCCAGACGTTTCAATTGATCCTTGTATGTAAAAGCTTTGAAAGCCTGACGGCTTAAAAGTCATTTGTATTAATTTGTTCTGCTGGTATTTTATCACTTGCCACGTAGCCTTTTCATTCGATACTTGCTATATCACTTTCACCGTACAACTTTCAGATACATCCTAAAATATTAAAGTTTTAAGCCTGTTGGCTTTTTGGAGATTTTTCGTTCATTTTGTAGCAATAATTTACCTATCATAGTTAACAACTTGCTGGTAATATAAATGTAGCATTTTATATTCGTACTTCATATTTTTAGTTGAAAAGCGAACTTACTTAAATTACCATTATAAACAGTGTCTAAATAATAGTTGTTTGTAACTGGCCATTGCAGTACATATGTATGCAAATAAATGTTTATTTGCGTAGTGTGGAACCAAATGTTAATAAGTTTATTAAAGATTTTTGTTTAAACAAATTCATTCGTTTGTTCGACCATCACTAAACAAGTTATCTGCCGCGTCGAAGTTAACTTAGCGTTAGTTACTTCATCCATAATCAATTCAATGTTTGGATTGATATTGGTTTCCAATGTGACATCTGTTTCGCCATTGCCGACGCTTGTTAAACGATTACAGAGTAATGTTTCGTTTCTTCATTTACACGTTCCACTTTGTTCAATGAGAGGAGGTGAGTAGTGTCAAATTGATGGTACTCATGGCTCGTTGGCAGCGGCCTTGTCCTATCCAACTCACCACGCTGTTTTACAAACGCTTCGTCACATGATGTTCTACTATTCTAATATCAAAAATAGATACATACATACATATAATCACGTCTATATCCCTTGCGGGGTAGACATAGCCAACAGTCTTGAAAAGACTGATAGGCCACGTTCAGCTGTTTGGCTTTATGATGGAATTGAGATTCAAATAGTGACAGGTTGCTAGCCCATCATCGCCTAAAAGAAGAATCCCAAGTTTATAAGCCTATCCCTCAGTCGCCTATCAAAAATGTGACTATCTATTTGTGTAACTATTCGTGAAGACTACCTCTTAATGGCATCACTTCATTGCCACGTGTCCAGTATCCTTGTGTAAGTAATTCATATTCTACCGTCGATTCACGAGCTGCTGTTTCTGACCGCCTCACCTGATAGCTTTGGCACGGTGCGCCGTGTATGAGATCAACAATGTCAAGGCGCTGTTATGTCAGTATTGCGCAATTGCTGCCCGTGAACAGCCCAACACGCTTCACACTGCCCACTAACGACCGGACATATTACTACGGTATTTACTTTTCTATTTGACTAGTTGTCGAATTGACTTTACGTGAACCCACGCTTATTGCGTGAATCTGATTGAATACTTCGAGGGCTTAAATTACTAGTGTTAACTTGTTTTTATCCAGCTGCAAATATTTTAAGGACACTAAGTAGTAAGTTAGTACATCTGGACAGCGCCACAGGGTGCCTGGGCCCTTAGGCAGTCTTGTTTATGAAGACACTCCACGCCTCTCGCGATTCATTTATCATTATTATCGTTAATCTGGGTGTATTTTTTTTTTAAATCTTTATAGAGTTTCAAATACGATTTGTTATGTGAATTTTTTGTGCATTGTTTTGATTCAAATTCATATGTTTCAATTATTATAGGACACTTCTTATCACTTAATAATTGTCATATATTTTGGTTTCACAACATTGGTTGTCGTCAAATAAATTACTTAAAACTAAGTTTACTGCCGCTTCAAAAACGTCAGTGGAGAAGAAGCGGTAACAAACTGCACTGCAGCATTTTCTTCTGATTGCAAATAAAATGTGAAAAGTTCAGATGGGTGTAGCCCAATTAAAAAAAATTTAACAATACTTCAGGTATTTATGAACCTCTTGATAACTTATTAAGATAAATATGTTATTTTATATTATTATTCGAGATATTCTAGAGCCCAAACTCACCTATTTAAAAGCTTACCTAATCCCTTGTGAAATATAAGGTGCGAGCAATTTGTTATAATTTTGCTAGTAATCGTTTATCAGTATCACAGCGACTCTTTATCAATGCAAAATAGAATTGGTTCGTAATTATAAACTAAGTTAGGACTTATCAGCTGGCATAAATCATTAGGTCCAGTGACATACAGCAGCTGCTGTTGGAAATTAATACACACATTACGTTGGATTTGATTTGCAAATACACGGGTAAACACGCAAGTCAGTTTGTAAATGTTATTAACTATCATTGGATCGGCCTTACTGATCGTGGTCAACTAAAATAACTAAAACTTGTTCCTAGAAGTCTGGGCTGCTTAAATTATTAATTTTAAATGCTAATAGGTGCTGAATTAAGGCGTTCACTTCAATAACGCCCTAATTAATTTTGGTTGATACAGCTTCATTCGCTGGCAAACTCGACGTAAATATTTACTTGAATTTTTTCTTCGTTTCCGCTGTAATGATTATTTGACAAAGAAGTTTAGCATGAAACGTACTAAGTAATATAATCGATGATAACACAATAATAGAATAATGTCATTTATATATTACTAACATAGGTTAAACACCATTAGCTTATTAAATTACGTCTGCAGAGTTAAGTATTTGTTGGCAATTGGGCACGTGTCAGTTTTTTTTACAATAATTAGGTATAGTAGTTGGTAGTAACACTCATACATATTTTTAAATACAATATCATAACCTACAGGTAAAAATAGGTCAAATATAATTAAGCTTTGTTTGTAAAAGAATTGAACATTTAAGCTGAATGCGATGAATTAATGACAATTGGCAGCTCTTACAATTTTATAGTTCAATTGAAGTTTATTGCCTTCATTTGAGCGCAGTGATGGAGCTATTTATTGACTGCACTGAACTTGCAGTGTGCACGACAAATACGTCTTTTATTCGATTTATTGGCTATTCAAATGCCCCGCTATTACACTTATTTATAACTAAATAACTCCATCCTCTTCTTAAGTTTTATAAAAACAATTTCTTCTCATTTGTGGCGCTAGCTTTTGACGACTTGTCTTTTGTTGACTCTATTCTATTTTATGTATGCATGTATGTATGAACATTGAAAACCATGAAAGCGTTTTCTTGTTTGGGTTTCAATTTAAACCTAAACCCAGAAGTTTATTTTATCAAACCTGTGGGTTTAGGACAAGAACTTGTATTCTTATTAGGGCGGTTTTCATTATTATTCCATGTGTTTTTATATGAAACTCAAAAATAGTTTCTTTCTAAATTAACATTCCGCTTTATGTTACCTACGTTTTATCCTAAATCCACAGATTTGCAAACAGTCCACTTTGGTTTGAACTATTATTGTTGTGATTGTGTGCATTTGTGTTCAAATTGAAGATTAATCTTGTGAGCGCGGTGTCATCGGCAGCAGGTATCGGCTCACTCGCCTTGACCGCGCACGATGTCCTCTCACTAACCTATAGTGATCATAGTGTTTGCGCTCACATGATACTGCACTATCCATGTGCTTTCTTACGTTTTTATGTACAAACTTTTCTATGAATGTAGATTTGATGGGAGAGAGATGTAGATTTGAAATATTTGTAAGCATGATCAACATTGGTGCTTTCTTGGGACTTGGAACTCATAGGAAAGTTTTAAAAATAGATTATATTTCTTATTTCAATACATTGATACAAATCTGGTTTTGTTGGTCAGGCTGTCCTCCTGTATCATGAATTAATAAATAAATAAAATAAAATAAAAAAAAAAACGTTTATTTTCTCTTCACAAATAAATACATAAGGAAGGAAGCGCTATAGATAACTTAACTAAGTTCTGAAGTCAGAGACTTGAACGAACTTGTACACTTTGTGAAGAGACTAGTCCCTGAAATAGGTCTCCTAAGAAACCTGTCCTACAGGTGACTAGGCCCCTCCCTTGGAGTACTTGTTGTAGTCACTGGTGCTTGAATATGTATCGTTTACGGATACACTTATGAATTTGTATGAACGTATATATATACATCATATACATGTATAAATATACGTATCTATACATCCACATATACACATAACTACATACTCGTAGCATTTATTATCTATACTTTTATCTTATGTTAACTATTATTAAATAATATAAGTATTGTATGATTAGGTACTAATATGGATTTGATTGAGTAGGTACTAACATATTTGGGCTGTTTAATTTGTATTGTATGTGTGGTTGTGAGAAGGATGTGTTGTTTATGTGTACGAAAGTGGTTTTTTATTTGGAGGAAGATTTAGTGGTGAGGAATTGCATTGGTGGTTGTGCTAAATAATTTGTTCAAGTAGCTTTTCTGTGTCTGTATAATTTAATGTTTTTAGGTAGGTTATAATTGTTTTTTTACAGCTATATTTGTGTAGTGGGTATATATTTAAATGTTTGTTTATTTTGTTGTAAATGTACGGTCCAAGGTAAAAGAAGAAAGAAGTTGCAGTAGCTGTGTTGAGAGGGGGTATTACGCAAACTGTTCTGTTCCGTCGCCTGTCTATGAATTTATTTGGGTCATATTGGATGTAAGAGTGTTGTGTAAGGGTGATGCGTAATATATATGATTGTCTGACTGTGAGTACGTCCCAATGTTTATATAGTTCATCAGTTGGGTGACGAAAGGGGAGGCTCGCTGCTACCTTAAGAATGCATCTTTGGGCTCTTTCGACTTCTAGAAGGTGTGTTTTGGCTACTCCCCCCCATGTGGTAATACAGTAGTTGATGAGCGATTGGCATAGGGCGTTGTACACCATCAGTATCACTTTACGGTCGGATATATGTCTAATAGTTTTAAATATATAGACTAGTTTGCGCAGTCTAGTTGTTAGGGTTTCCGTATGTTGTTTAAACGATAGGGTTTGGTCTATAATGACTCCTAGGTATTTTAAGTGTTCAACTTTTTCTAATTGGGGGCATGTACAATTTTGGAACATTTGGTTACAATCGTGAGCGGTTAAGGTGAAGGTTGGTGGCGGTTGTAGATTAGTTTTGAATGAGAATGTAACGTATTTGGTTTTGCTTGTGTTAAGAGTCAGTCGGTTGCTAGTAAGCCAGTTGTTTGCTAAGTGAAGTCCATTTTGGGCTATGTCGAACGTTTCGTCCCAATTATTTCCTTTAAAGAAGAGTGCAGTGTCATCTGCAAAGGCAAAAATTCTACCACTGTCAAGTTGGATTCGGCACAAACTATCAATATAGACCAGGAAGAGGGTAGGAGAGATGCAGCTGCCCTGTGGTACACCACATGTTACTTCTGACTCTTCACTGGTCCAGTTTCCTATTCTGGTTCTTTGTTTTCTGAGGGTCAAGAAGTCCCGGAACAGTGAAAGGGTAATTCCCCTAATTCCTATTCTTTCTAGTTTGCCTAGTAAGCGTGGTATGGGGACAGTGTCGAATGCCTTCTTTAGATCGAGGAATATTACAAGACATTTCTCTTTATTATCTAGGGAGGAGATGATGGCATTGGTTAATTCCTGAACTGCGTCACTAGTTGACCTACCGGCTCGGAATCCATACTGGAATGGGGATAGTAGTTTATTGGATTCTAAAAATTGGATCAGGCGGTTATTCATTATCCGTTCCAGGATTTTTGTTTTGAATTTGTTTATATTTGGTTACTATTAAATTAAAATTTATTAGTTAAGTTTTAATTTTTTGCCATCTTCTTATTTCCTATGAGTTGTTTTGTAAAAGTTGATTCTTGGACAATAATTGTAATGGCGATAGTTGTGTATCGCTGTATATTTCGACAATTTAGCCCTTGTTTTAAAATCTGTATTAAGTAAGTCCTTTATTATTATTTTTATCTAGAAATTCCCACAAAAGTCAAGCCAGATCTGGACAACAGTTAGTTCCTTTATATTTCCAAGATCATCTTTTATTTATTAACAACACAGCATTCAATCTGTTATTTTATTTTGCTTCAGCGTATTGAAAGGGGCTGTAGTTTGTTTTCTTATTATCTCTGAATTGGTTACAATGGTATTAACTTCCACGCTGTCCATGTGAAATTTAAAGCCTTTGTATGGATTTTTTTCACAAATTTGTAGTGGTACAGAAAGTTAATCTTTGTGCCAAGAAGATCCATTGGAGGCGACATCGGCACTCTAAAGTATGCACTTGGTTAAGGAAAAAGTACATAATCCTTTGAAATATGTTTGTTAATATTCCTTAGATCAAGATCTTGTAAGCGGGCACAGTCGTATAGCAAATATAGAGCTAACACTGATTGACAATAACAAAAAGTAGAGGAGTTGACAGCATGCCCATCGTGCCAGCAACGATGGAACTGTTCTTGCCGCGCTTACCTATACATAAATAACAAAGTAAAAAAAACTTCTTTGAAATAACAAGAACAAAATTTGTATTCTGATCTGACTGCTACTAGTCTATGCCTCTCCGGGATAGAGACGTGATTTTATGTTTGTGTATCTGTATGATTGATTGCGACGGCTGGCGTCAAGGTGTAATAGGTATTATTTTGATTCTAATTCAAAGAGCTTATCTTACCAATTTTATATTGTTTATACAGTATTACTGGACCTCGACTAGGAATCTGAAAATTGCAAGTTTGCTTTCCCTTTACTTTAGTATCATTACATTCTCTTGTGTTTGTCTATAATCGTAGGTTTGATTAAGCGCAAATTATAGGGTTATTATATCTTATTTTTAGATATATTTTTTTAATTGTATTCGTTTTTCCCCGAAAACCAATTGCGGTTTTGGTTTTCGTTTCAGCGTCGTGCCCTGTTGAATTTTGATATGGGTTGACGTTGAAGATATTCATCACATGTCCGATTTTATCATTTCTCGGTACGACTGAATACCAAAAAAGCTATTATTAGATGAACAAAGTGTTTTATTAAAAGAAAAAGAGCAGTTTCATGATATAAAAGTTTTGGATTTTCCTACGAGTATGTTAGGTTGGTTGAATCTTAAAAATTTCTTTGTTTGTCCAATGTAATACGATTATTTTTGGCGTTTGATTACTTATTCATTTTATAGGTCATCCGGCGTAAGTGCTCCAATCTACATTGTACTCTGGTTCCGTGCTTGTTTCTGTGTTTATTCACTGGCTATGTCATACGTTAAACCCTTTGTACTACTCTGGGTATTAAAATTTAATGTGAAACTATGAGGGTTGTGGCTAACAAGTTCCACCTGCTAGAAAATATTTTCATGATATTTTTAAATTTGAACGTCGTTGTGTTATTCTCGTAAATAAATTGAGTTCTTTTTTGTAAGCATTTTACTTTATCCATCTAAGTCAAGCGAGATTAGTTCTGTGTTGAACATATTCCATCACTTGAGTTATTTATATGAATTTTTATGTAATTTATTATAAACAAGATTTTAATTATGACAGATGGACAAACGAACATACATTTCGATCCCTCCTTTATGTTGTCCGGACTGTTGTAATTAATTTTGTAAATAAAAATAAACTGGCGTGTCACATATGCATAACGACTATAAATTTGGCTACGTATCAAAGAAATGCGTTTTTGTACCAAAACCATTTCGCATTTAGATTAAGAGCTCATGGGCACCCCAGAGAAGATTCGATCGGGGAAACCCAAGGATGATGATAAGTATAGAGAAATGAAAGAAAAACGCAGATGAATAAAGGTGTTCAAATAGAATATACATTTTTTGATGCGACGATAGTGTTTTTTGAGTGTTTCAGTCAAAGTATGTCGTTGCCGTGGGAAGTTCCATAAAAGAGTAGTAGTATTTCTATATCTGTGTCAAATTTAGTGGATATCCAGTAGTTTTTGAGTTTAATCGTAACAAACATCAACAAATATGTTCTCTTTAGTATTAGTGTGGATAAGCCCTTCTAGTTCCAAAAAAAGACAATAGGTCTACGCGATAATTTTTATATCATCACCAGAATTGTTCGCAGAGTATGTAGCATGATAAAATTTACTTTCTAAGATGAGATTACCATAATAGCTAGACCCCGGGTCAAAAATGGGACTGAAGATATCTAAAGCTACACAAGCAAAGTTACGGACGAAATACAGTCTGTAGATAAATAGGTCGGCAACCTGCAAGTAGCCGAAGCGTCCCGTTATCACCAGCGATAGCGTTGTCCGATACAGCCATTGCAGTTTCGAATGCTTATCTCGGAATGCATTTTATGAGCCCCATTTATCGTCAGTTAAAAAATAGGTTGATTGACTCATCTTTGAGTTGTGTAAAATTTGGATACCTTTTAAATCTCCAAAATTTTTGTGTGTTTTTATTTCTTTCTTCTGTTCTGTTTTTGTTTAGCTTAATCTAAGTATTAATTATTAATAACCTAAAGTGGCGCAGAAGTCAGAACGTGCTGATAGATTCAAATCAGAGCTGTTTTAAACAGAATGCAATGACGAGAACAACTTATGTGAATTCAAGTGAAGACTTCTGACAGTACCCATTATTGACAGTTACTAATTTTTCTCATTTATTTCTAGCAAATCTCGCATGGATCCATCCATGGTCCACAAGAGGGTCGGCTCAATATTGTAAGTAAACAAACATGGCCCTAATATTTCTGGACTTCAAATTTGTACTCCACAAATAGTTCCTCCAAAGGCATACAATGTTTTGTTTACTTGGTCAAGCATATCCACCAAGTATCCAACTACTAGACCAAGCCATATAACGAGTTCTATGCATCTAATAGTTGCTAGGTCTATTACGGCTCAGTTGTCGGCGTGTCGTGTCCTCTGGTCATCGCCCTGGTCAGTTTCGCAAGTCCAGTTAAACGTATGACTCGTGCGCATTAATATTCTCCTCCTGGTGTTGTTGCGAACTTTGTCTGTATCCTCCAATTTTATATGAGCGATATATACTAATTTGTCAGGTTTAAATCTTTCATTATCTGTATTTGTTAAAGGTTTTACGGTTATGTATCTCTGATGCTGTGTGGTTTTAATACATTGGTCTGAAATTCATCTAAAGTGAAAAGAAACGTAGTGTGTTGTTGCAGCTTCTTTTCCCTTGTAGATGGTAAAAATTAAAAGGAAAGGTCTTGCGATTTTTATTTTTACTTTTTATAAGTTTACGAAGTTATGTTTAACAGTAAGAAGGCATATGTTAATAAGTAAGTTCCTAAATATTTCACCTCCAGGTCACGTAGGGGTGTAAGCAAATACATAAAAATATACTTTAATGATGACAATAACAAGCAAAATGTAAACAGAGCTTTAAAAGCTCCCAAGGAGACAAAGACATTCCGCAGTGTCGAGACGAGGGAGGGCATTTAGGAGGAGGGCGTCTCGTACAGACGGCTCTTATCGTGTGTAAATGCGTGCGGCACAAAAAACGGTCAGACGGCCAATAAAAACCCCGTGTGGGGAGAAACGAGAGGCGGGCAAAACGGGTGCATCGCGGTGCAGTCCAGTCACTCCATGCAGTCTATCCTCGCCGCGGTGGTCGTGCGCACGCAGCCTCCTATACTTCCCGAAATCGCTCCCCGTAAAAGTATGCCAGGGAGTCGTCTCCCGCATACTGATAGTTTTTTTCTCGATCGACGCGGTTCTGTTAGACGGAAACGCCGCATTAGTTAGAGCTTCGCGTGCATACGGTTTCCGCCCGGCTGATCGTCGAGGGTTGTAGTAGATTACGTTAGTTGCGGCTAGATAATGACGTGAGTTGAGTAATTAATGATTGAGAATGTGCAATGTTATGTTTGTTGCCTTATAACGTGAGGCTTTACAAAAATTTTCTATTGTCGCAGGGCGAGCATCGTCGCTAAAGTCACTGCGGGTGGGGAGGCGGGTCCCGCGGGCCCTCCGGCCGAGGACGCCGCCATGAAAGGCGTTGAAGCAACACCAGAAGAACAAGAACGGTTAGCGACAGGAAACAACAATGGATCGCTTGACTGCAAGATACCGTCGACTCAGCAGGCGCAACAACGCTCCGCGTTTCATTCCACCAGAGTGTTCATGCTGGTGTTTCTTTCGGGATGGGTTCTACAGGGCATGTTTCTTACGTATTTCGTAAGTGTGACAACGACCATAGAGAAGCTGTTCAAAATGGAGTCAAAGACTACGGGTGTGCTTTTAGCAGCGACAGAGATCGGACAGATATGCACAGCGTTATTCCTGACGTATCTAGCAGGTCGTGGGCATAGACCGAGATGGATCGCTTGCATGATGCTCGTTTTAGCAGTGGGAGTGATCGGCTGTGTAGTACCGCACCTGCTGTATGGGACGCGGTTATTAGATGTTCATTTAGACGCACATAGAGCAGGTCCGGCGCCGGTGTGCTCGCACTACGCTAACGCGACCGTCTGTGACGCCAGCCAGTACAAGAGCACGGAGACCCGCTCATCCATAACTGCGGTCATAATTCCATGGCTCTTCATCTGCCTGCTAGTCGTCGGCGTGGGACAGACCGGCATTGCCACGCTCGGAATACCTTATGTTGATGACAATGTTGGCAGCAGACAGTCACCGCTTTATATGGGTGAGTAAATATTTTTCTCCAATGTATTTCCGACCTTATCAATAGGTATACCAAGCCGATGTTAATAGGTATACTCGTATATATTTTTTTATTTTCGACCATCATCGACTATGATCTTCTTTTAATTATAATAGCAGGTATCGACTTACAAATAAGCTTCAAGGTAGAATTGTAATGGCTACATTGGACCTTACGACTGCAAATTCTCGAACAATAAGCTGCATTGATGATATGATCGTTGGACTCATAAATTGTTCTTTCGGTTTCGATTGCGTCTGAATTGTGTGCGTTTTGCAAGCAATAAATTCGGCACGTAAAGTTGTAAATAAATCATACACCCCGCCCACTGCGCCGCCTACGACGGATTCAGCTGGACGCCCTCTGAATAGGGTTGTCAATTTTTTTTACCCTTAACGTACCAGGCCTTGAAAGCAAATAAAGGAAAAAAAACTCTAAAAACGAATGGGTCAAACATTTCTAAGCAGCATATGGGAGGATAGGCGCGTTGACAGAAAAAAATCGAAATAGACCGTCAGAAGCTTATAAACCGACATAGACGTACCTATTAATATATACATTGTGATGAGAAGATTGTGGAGTTTATGAGTTTATTTTTTTAACTACTTACCTATAAAATATGACATAAGCTTGCAGTTGGTTTGGTCACAGCTACTTTATTTCGTTCTTCGCTTCATTGTAGTAAATCGTCAGTTACAAGTTATGCGTTTTGATATTCTTCACAAGTCACGTTTTTATTCAGAGGTGATTTCGTTACCTGAAATGTTCCATCGGATGACAAGATAGTGTCTGTATCAAGGCGTATATTTACGTGTGGTTACCCTACGAACGATTTACATAATTGACTATCTGTTATAAGTGCACCGCGCACTCTTATTATATAAACCTCTCCCGAAGTTTCATGCAATCATACTAAATTGTCTTTGTGAAATTCAAAAAGAAAGCTGTATCGCATATAGTTAAGTCAGTATTGGACAGGCAATTGTAATCCAAATTGCGTTCTACGTTTACAAAACTGGAAAATATATGGCATTTTTAATAGGAACCCGTTTTTGATTTATACGCTCGACATGTAAAAAGTTTTCAAAGGAACTGCAGCAAAAACCAGTATAGACGGCGTGGCATGAAAAAGTATCGCGTCTGTATTTGTATCTCGGCCAAGCTCGATTTTGTTTTGGAAGATAAATCAAAATTGGTTATATTCCTATTTTGTGATGTTAATGCGATGCGTAGAAAGGGAGGTTCGAAACTAGTACTTTTAGCAGGATAACGGCCTGTTATTACCTGCTGAGTTGGGTAGTGCGGGTGTGTTGATACAAAATTATTTTAATCTTCGAAAATCGTTCCAAACATAATAGCAGAGGACGATATATGTATCTCTACTATTATTTGGCAGCAGCTAATTTGGTAGATCAAAAAAAATTCAAAAATAGACAACTCGAACTGTTACTTCTTGTTTGATCCAAAACTTGCATTTAATATTGACATGTGATTGTCTGAATTATTGTGGGTTGTTTACTCTTTTTTAAGATAATAAGCATACTTATAGTCAGGTCTACATCCCTTGCAGGGAATACAAAGCCAACAGTCTCGAAAAGTCGGAAAGGCCACGTTCAGATGTATAACTTCATGATGGAATTGAGATTAAAATTCCATCATGGTTGCTAGCCCATCGCCTTCAATCGCCTGGTTAGTGGTTAGCTTAATTTTGAAAAATATAAATATTTGAAAGTGAATAATCTCTGACAGCTACAAATGTATTTATCAGTACCTGTGGCTAGTATATAGCTGTTAAATTACGAATTGATGATTTCGGATTGATTATGTTGCACGTGTTAATGGATTAGAACAGTTTAAAGAACTGGATCAATTGATAATCGCTCTAAATAAAAAACGCATTAATGGTCACACCATTCGCGTGATAATAATATAGGTTATACATTTTTTAATTAATCCAATTATTGCTTACGATATTATTGTTTTTCTGAATCGATAAATTAAATATTAAATTGTAATACTTTTGAGCTTTTGAATATTTTCGATTCTTGGAATTTGATATCTGTCAATATGTTCTTCCCGAGAATATCGTTCGAAACCAGATTTCTAATCTATGTAATTCCTTTGATTGCGCAGTATCATAATGAAAGTACAAGTACCATTCTAGGACATCAAGCTAGGAGGCCTAGCCGTCGTATCGAATATTTTAATTCCATCGATGTCCATGATGGTATGCATTTTAAATTGTTTGACCTGAATTGCATGTCCGTTAGTAATTTAGTTTAGTCCACAGTGAATTATTATACGGTCTGTGCATATTTTTGCATCTGAATGCTGATTAAATATTTTAAATCGAACCGATAAGATTTATTAGACATCGATAAGGAAAGGATGCTGTTTATTTGGTGCTTAACAAATATTTGTTTGCAATTCGTCGAAATAATTATCTACACGAAACTTTATTGACGTAACTCAGAACTAAAAATAAAATGTAAATACACCTTTTTGCGTGGATGCTTATATTTATTTAGGTGCATAAATAAATAGCAAGAATGTATACGAAGCAGTCAATAAAAATGCCAATGCACACCCGACGATGATTTGTTTACCATTTAACCTTGGACTTCTACATGACGTCTTAAATAAATCATAATTCAAATTTGTATTTCAAACATTTTCAAACTACCAAAAGTTAAATTTAAATTTTTAATAGTTTACAATCATTGTACATATTATATAGTCTCCCTATTTTCTCTGTATGTATGTTTATAGTATGCGCTAATCTCCATTTTGTTTTGATTGTGGAAAGAGAGTTTTCTTAGGAAGGTTTATCTATAAATGTTAGCCGTGTGAAGCCGGGGCGGCTCGCTAGTGATTTATACTATTGAAAGAAACAAAGTGTACCGAACCTACATAAAGAGTGGGAAAAAGTAAAGAAGCAGAAGAGTACAATAAACACAAGTAATGAATCAAGAATAAAATAAGGGTATTGCATCTCGTAGTACGCAAGAATATCTGCAATATCCTCAATCAGCTGAAATTGTCGCTGAGACGAGCCGGCCCACTGACACAGTTACGACTACTGAAATAGCAATTGTATCCAATGCAGCCCTGATGAGTCGAGTCAAGAGTTGTACGTCATGTTATCGAGAATATCAATTTGATAAACGATTCTCTGAAAAGAACCTTATTTAATTAAACATGCTGGACCACAAACTTTAATTTGTTAGATGTTGGAATCTTTTCTAATGTTGTTTAATTCTAATTCTAATTTTCCTTCAATGGAACCAAACTTTTATTATTTGCAGTTTTTTTTTCTCGTTACTACCCAAGACCAGGTTTGGATTTCGGGTTAGGCTAGCAATAATACTTTCAAAACGATTTAGTAAAGGTATTCGCGATTCATTATTGTTATTGAATGATGGCAATGATGGTAATATTATGAAGGTAGGGAGAATTCATGAAAATGTATCGATCATAGACAGGACAGAGACATGAGTCGTTGTCCCAATTTTGTGTTACATCACTGGTCCGGTAGACGGAGAAGTATATATTTGACTTGTGGTTCGTGGTATGATTGCGTGATGAGAAAATTACGGGCTAACTAGATCGTTTTGGACCGGACGGTTTGAATCTGCTGCGGAGAATAATCGAGAAAGAAAATATTGCTATGCGGTTTCCAAGTGTCAGGCAGAGTCCTGGGAGACTGTAGGACGAAGTAATCAATGTAGCCTTTAAAATTTCGTAGGTAGTGTCAGGCAGGTAACTGTCTGTGCCTATGATGGTGTTGATGAGTTCATTTCGGTGTTTCAACGGCAGTTTTCTAAAACGCAAGTAAGTACCTATGTGCAAAGCGAGGAACTGGGGTGGTAATAATAGAACATAGCTCAACTATTCACATCATAGTTACAATATTATGTGACCCAAATATCCAACTGGTATGTCCGTAAATTTGAATTTTGAGTTAAGGATATTCTTCGCAGACTATCCGAAAATTTCAAAACGACCTTAAAGAATGATATGACTTCAGTGTTATTTTCTTTTATTCCGTCTTTAGAAAACTTGCGACTGTGTGTTTATAACCTGGCAATTTGACATAAAAGCAATAGGATCTCATGTAAAAACTTTGAACACTTATCTGTGTAACTTATTTAGTAGGCACAGCTCAATATCTAGTTGAGCCTTCTCTTCGTCATTGAACTTGGCTTTCTGTAAACTTAGCGATAGTTACGTCGACGTTTTCCCTTTCTATACAGACGCCGCCTTTACCTTGTAGATCGCATAAAATATATAATAGTTTTTTTGTTTCTAGTTGCTAATCTGGTGAAACTTCGATTCTCCTATAGTATAATGATGTCTTTAATAAAATGTTTTATAAAATTATCTATTATAAGGGTTATTGAAATAAATAGAACGAATGGTGTTAAATGAATTTTAAACACCTTGTATTCAGTTTTCAAATTTTGTTTTAGTTATTTTATGGAACAAAAAATAAAAATATGTATCTCTAATTTTGGCTACATTATAGTAAAACAAATAATATAATGGTTTGGAGTTATTTTTATTCGGGTTAGGAGAGTAGGGCAGTTCCCCAATTGTATCGTCAACGCCACGTGGCTGTAACATTGCCCCTTTTCTTGAAGATGTTACGACACAAAACAGTTAAACTAAATTTTGAGGATTTAATATAACCATCAACGTTTGAGACAAACATTATAGAGATGGCAAAGTATTGTAATTGTAAAAGTAAAATAAAAACGTTTCAACCCTACATTTTATGTGGAGTGCTAAAGAAACTGGTCTGCTCAATATTCATTTCATATTCCTATTTAGTGCACACCTTCAGCTTATTTTGTAGGACGCGGACAATAACAATTAAACGCATTTTTTACAGGCTTCGAAAACAAACCTAATAGGTTGAGTTTAATTGGTTTCATGGAACTGATAGAGTTTTTGCTCGCGAGAATCTTGATGTCCGCGATCTCATTAAAATGGAAAAACGATACGATATGAAGGTTAATTACGGTGAAATCCCTTTAATGATGCTTTTCATTAAAACTACAATGTTGAGGCACGATTAAACGGTCAGTTCTTTACATAAATATTTAGCTTTGTGAAGAGTCTATGTAGGGCTTTTCATTTATATATTTTGTCTATGCAAAAATTTTGCAATAAATAGCCTGGGCATTACGTTGAGAGTTCCCTGTATGCTAAAGGTTTTATTTGTACAAACAAAGTGTATAAATGTATTACATAAGATAAGAGACATTAACAGACATTGTGATGATGTTTTACTTCAAAAACAAAAACTATTAAACAGAGTTAATAACGATATGTTACTATAACAAATTTAACCTTAAGAGGTTAACCCAGAGCTAGTATTTGGCTGGAACTGAAACGTGTCAGTTTCACCAATATGCCATCAAATTACATACGTTGCAATACTAGCAATAGTTGTCACAGGTCAGTTATGCATGCAGAATCGTCACGCCAGATAAGATTACTCTATAAGTGAGATATGATAACGGTGTGCAATTTCCAATATTCTAGGAGAGAGAAATTGCAATCGTAATCAGCAGTTATCTATTTGTTTATCATGAGCGTATCTGTATATGTGCCAACAAATTCTTTATCGTAATAAAGAGTAAATTGTGTAACGTGCTTTCTTTTATAATACAAAAGTAGTTTTTTTACCAAAATTTTTATGAAATTATGGCACCGATATATATTTGTGTCAATCATGAATTGCAATTTGTTGAAGGCTCTAAATTCTGCAGTGATGATAAGAAAAATGTATGTGATATTCATCGAAATGTTTTGTAATATTTTGCGACCAGCATTTAAACAGGTGTGTTCTAGCCACACAAAAAAGCCACAAAGTCTATTCACGTTCTTCGAAAGGTGTTAGTCATGCTTCCTAAAACTGTTTTGCATTGGGTGAAACAACATTAAAGTTTCAAGTCCGACCAATATAAAGTATCCTATTAATAAATTCTGTGATAATAGTTTGTTACTGAATGTTTACATAAATCTATCCTATAATTGAGTTATTTTGTTCTAGATTACTAGTTGCAGTATGAATTGCAATATATTATGATTACAATATTGGTAGAGATTACATTAGTTGGATGACTTTGTTTACTGCAACAGACGTAGCAAGGTTATCGCTTCCACTCCTTATTTATTTCTTATTCCTATTTCACTCTTTTTTAATTAAGATTTTACACTTTTGCTCAAATCTATAAAAGAGTTTCCTGTTTATTTATGTCTTAGCTTATTTTTAACTCGGTCTCAAATATATGTATTAACAAGACCCAAATTAAATGCACTGTCCTGCTGGGATCTGAGGCGGGGAAACACTCATAAGTTTCATATCCTTAATGACGCAATCCGTCATTTTTGACAATCGTTCATCGTTAATTCGAAGGAGCAACATTCGGAAACAATGTTAATGATGCATCTGAACCTGTAAAGACTGATGTATCACAGTTCGATAAAAACGTGTATGCAGGCAAGAGCAATGGCCGTTTTGAAATAATCGCATGAGGTTGAGACGCAGCGATTATTTATTACAAAAGCGCATGATGATAATAGGAGCGTGAATTTTTGTTTCACCGCCTTATAAGAATACTCGAGGAGCGTGTTTTGGCAAGCGATGTGGTCGATTTCTGGGAAGTATTACATTTGGGTCTTTAGTACCTGATTGTTTTCTGGTCACTCACCCCACGCTGCATCTTTGTTATTTTATTATTACAGGCTTTAATTCAATTTCGTAACTGGGATACCCTTTCGAGCAATGAGATGATAAATCTTTCGGCGAAAGAGGCGGGGACTGCTTTTTTTAAAAAAATCTTTTGAAATTTCGCATGTTTTTTTTTTATTTCTATGCTTTTAGCTTTATTTTTTTTCCTGAAGTGACGTATTGAAATAGTTTATAAATAAATTGAAATTTTATCAATAATCCTGTTGTTATTTTTGATTAATCAATCAAGGGCTTAAATTTTCTTTTATTATTAAAATTTACCTTCGGGGTTTGACGACCCCTAAAATCAGTCTCTCAGTGCTAGTTGAGATAAACGACTGCGGTCAGATGAGGGAAAATTGAGATGGACTTGAACAAAATGCTGAGTACGAGTCATCACAATTTGCATAATGGCCATCTCCGCCTCCTCGATTATGTCCATCAATATTTACAACATGATTAAATGACAGATAATGATCTTCTCAGAATTCACTTGCACAAATTCCCTTTAAAATATTCATTCTATTTCTTTTTTCCATATGTTATGTTAGTTACTGATTCGAACTGAAAAGCTTTCGTTTATATGTCAATTAGAAGATTATGTTTAATATCAGCTTATATTTGAGCACAAGCTAAACTCGTTTTTGCTTTTCGAAGTACGATATTATCTAAATCTACGAAACTTTTATTTAAAATAATGATAACTTAAGATTTATGCTTTCGTAAAATAGTATTATAGTATTACTCAGTATTATGTTAAGCTTTGTAACAAAGTTTGAGTATAAATTTTCGTTGTTCACAGCAATAACTATCGGCATCCGTGTGATTGGACCAGCTTTGGGATTTCTACTTGGGGCTCTCTGCACAAGAGTGTATGTAAATCCGCTGTTGGATCCGGGTTACGATTCCAGTGATCCAAAATGGGTTGGCGCTTGGTGGCTCGGTGAGTACAATTAATTTTTGAAGTTATGATATCATGAACCTGTAAAATTAAATGTGACGTGTGGTTCTGGGCACACAGATTATAACACCATTTCTTTTTTTCGAGGATGTCACAAAATGTGACTAAGGGAATAGGCATATTCATATAGTGTAGCTCTTACCGTGATCCAGTGGCTTAGGTTCCCCTGCAAACGTGTTGAGGTCAGACGGGAGTCGCTTTGTGTAAATCCCTGATCTACCTCATCTAGGCTCATAGTCAAAGGCGCAATCCGGGCTCCACTCAAGAGAAGAAGAAGATGTAACTGGGACCAACTCCAGAAGGAGGAAGGAGAACCTGGACAAAATAAATGTCTCGCAACACCGATCTTGTACATATAACGTGGCGAAGTCGTAAATTTATGCAAAATCAGTCTATTTTTGGACGCTATGAGAATGAAACATGTATATGACTAGAATTTAGATATGGCATGTTATATTATACACTAACTCTTCAGTAATCTCTTCAGATTATGAGCTTTTTTTTACGATTCCTTATCAATGCTTTGAAAAATATTTCCTGTATCGAACTCTCGTATAAATACAATGTTTTAGTTTGAAATACATTTTCCATGTAACGACATTTCTGTTTTCTAATATCGTGATAATCGAACTAACTTGTTTTTATAGTTAATCGTTGAGATTTTAATTGCAAATGATGAAGGTTTTTATTTACTGGTCAAACTCGTATTTCCGGGCTGTTAAATTATTATCTAAGAAGTATGATAGAAAATTGCTGTAATAGCAGCTCTTTAAATTATGATAATTTTGATAAAACAATAAACAAATAAAGTTTAAAGGCGGTGTTAAATGGAATAGCAATGTTAATCATTATTTTATAGCAATGAATGCATGTTTTGGTCAATTCACTGGAAACATCGCTTACAAGTCGAAAGGTCAAGAAATTCAAATGAAATGTTTTAAAAATAAATGTATAGAAATTGGCAACATAATACAAAAAGAGACATTTATATATTTCGTATAACTATTTTTTGTGAGATACGGTCATACTGATAGGTGCAGAATTGGTTAAGGTTCATTAATAGCTTTCTTTGATTTCACTTTCTTTGAAGTTTAAATATCGTTAGCTTAAATAACGTTCTCTTACGAACTAACAACTAGTACATTATAAAACGAATTTAAATTAATTTACTGATGTAATTATTAGCATTGCAGTTATGAGATTTGTTGTTTAGCCTTATAAGATATCTATCAGTCTTGTTACTCCCAATCATTTGCAGTTCTTGCCTCTAATGGCAAGTGGACGTAATTTTAAATGTATGACTTGAGTCTGAGAAAGAATTCAAGCCGACGTAATCGTAAGCTAAGTAACTTCGTAATCTTTTATCTGAGAGCAATAGAAGAAATTTAGTTTAGTAACTCATGGAATTTAAATAAGAACTAAATTATACAGCTCATTTTATAAAAACAGCGATTTTGTAAATATTGTACCAGATTTACGATTACAACACAATGTAAATACTATTGGATTTAAAAAAATTCTTCTGTAGCAGACGTTATAACGCATTTTTACTATTGATCATTAAATATAAGCCTGATTTTTGTAAATGTATTAATGTAAAAAAAACAACTTTCTTTAGATAGCAAGTAGCAACTTTATCATACGTAGAGCTAAAATAGTTATGTTTAGAACCTTAGTAAGCTTGCATTCCATCGCGAAACCACTGACTACCGTTATATGCGCTTGCGAAGATTTGCGCGCAAAACTCACGAAGAAAGCATAGCTATGCGTGACCTAAGTACGAAACGAAACCGATGACCGCCACATTAGATCGCCTAATAGATTTACGCACCGACTTACCTAACACTAATGAAATAAGAGCTATAATCGAAATGACTTTCGATTTTGCAAGCACTACTTAAATTCACACAGCAAGTAGAAAACTGCTACATGCGTGCCTCGACTCACAATAATGTGAATTCGCGAATGCTCATTGAATGGTTTCTGCGTATTTCCTTATTGTCCAACTGCCATAAGTTCATGAATGAAGCTTTGCATCTTAACGAGTTATTTAACGGATACATGTCAGTGTCCATATTTGCTGCTTTAAAATTAACTTTAAAGTCTCTCTTTTAGGCTTATTTCGTGTTTGTTTTAAGGATAAAAGTTTTAAGTATCATCGTGTCTGGCATTTCGTTAATGTGCCTTGTAATGGCTCTCGAATACTTTGTTTGTAGGTGTAACAGATTGGGAATTTCTTTTAAATGTTATTGATGTATGCGATGAAGCAAATGTCTGGACGAAACTGGTTTTAAAAGTATGCAAATATTTGCACAATTCACGTCAATTTGCATGTTTTCTCTATTGAAGGATCTTAAAGCATCAACACACGTAAGTTATGCTTATAAGGTGCATGTGTGAAATGAATAAAGATTTTGCATCGTGCCCCGTTAAAAAGTAGCCTTTAGGCTGTTTTCATGGAGTGCGGTTATTGGAATACATTGCTGGTTGCCCTTATAATTCGCGAACATGTATGTGCAGATGTGTTTCACTGTCACTTCACATCATACAAAAATAATGAAATCATCTAATTATAAACAAAAACATTTTGGTTATTCTAATAAACCATAAATGGAATGTCACGGTTGTAATGATTTTATTTTATATGAGTAGTGTATGGCAACGATTGTAAAACTAAAAAAAAACTCGTTAAATCTTTGGTTTTACAGACACACAAAAATTCTTACCATGTAGTGAAGGATTTTGTGAAAATCACTAAATATATCCATGTCAATACGTATTAGCTGAACGTGGCCTATCAGTCCGCTCAGGACTGTTGGCTCTGTCTACCCCGCAAGGGATATAGACGTGATTATATGTATGTATGTATGTCAATACGTATTAAAGCTCATGAATCTCCATTTCTTGTTTGAAATGGCTGTGGCTATTGGATCAGTCCGCTGTAATGGATAAACACGTGATAGTATACCTACGTATAAATGTCTGCAGCAAAATAAAGGATAATCTCAATTGCTTAATATCCGAGTAATACACGCAACTGAAATTGTGTAAGACGTGTCTCATTATTGCATTCTTATGTTCTTTTGGTAGGCGTCGCACAAGCGTGACGTTGACAATCTGAGAAGAATATGTAATTTTCGATATTTTATGCGGTACGGTTGCTGTTTATGCAATAATATAGAGATTTCGTTCAATTGAGAAACAGTTAGATTTTGATATTGAACATGTTAATATTGTTTTTAGAACTGCGGCTTCTAACATTTAGCTATGAGTTAATTCTCACATATTTTCCTTCTTCTCGGAATAAAATCCAACCTCGGGCACGTGCTTGCGTAATGGACGCACATTCAGGTTCCTTAATATGCAGTGTTTTGCATGTTTTCGCTACCCTTTAAAGTATCGGTTAGTTTTTAAACTAAAGTAGGTACGTAATTCAGAAAAAAAATATACATGAAGTCTACGTCGTCACTTGCGGTTATTAAACCCGGGTATGGTGGGACAAATATGCTTTCGAGTCAGATACTTTACGATTGAATGCCCATAGTCGGCCATATCATTTACATTTACACGTCAATATACCCGGCAAAGCAGGGGCCATGGCTTGTCGCATCGCATTGCATTTTCCACCGTGCTTTCGCTTTTCTCAGCGTGACGGCGTGCGCCTTACATAACACGCTTACATCACGCCGCGTCGCCACAGCTAAAATAAGCGCTCTATTGACGGCCGGTCACGGCCAAGGCTGCGGCCGTCTCGTTGCCCACAATTATTGCTGACAATCTTATCTGATACAGTGGACATATTCGGAACTATTCTACTTCTCAATGTTTCGTACGACAAGTGCGAGACTAGCGCCACCATGACCTGAACAGATAAATTTGTGGCACACAATGCGTGCGATGTCCGTACTTAATGAGGATTTTGTGGGTGGACACGCAACTCACTTTTACTTTTTAACCGGTTCCATGGTGACCTTGACTCGTCTATGATACAAATGTCATGTCCCAGAGTTGCATAAAGGACTTGTTGCGTCACACACACGTCTCTATAGTCTGATAGTTAACGTAAACAGTTTATATCGCGTTAAACACTGTATCAAACGAACGCCCTTGACTGAGCGCGGACCGGGCGACCTTGTATCAACGCAAATGTATCTGTTTGGATTTATTGGTATTAAGTATATTGCGTCTAAGATTCAGAAAGTATAGACAGGTGATATCAACATCATTTATAATATCAGACAGTTATCGATATTACATACAACTTAATGGAAGAATGCTGGTTTACCAATATCAACTAGGTTATCTTCTTTTTACATGCACACATACATATATACATCTATATCCCTAGCAGGGTAGACAGCCAACAGTTTCGAAAAGACTGAAAGGCCACGTTCAGCAGTGTGGCTTCATGATGAAATCGAGATTCC